>NW_026961383.1:0-63000 GCF_963924245.1 Chroicocephalus ridibundus | reverse complement strand
TTCCCAAAGAGATTTAGAACAAGGCATAGTTTTCCCTTCTGGCTCTTTGGGCGGGGGACCCATCTTCAGCCGTATGGCTGTTTTTGTGCCTGGCGTGGCACCAAGTGGGAAAGGGTGGTGTGGAGGCTGAAGGCAGCAGGAAAGCCCGCAGCCCCCAGGTCTGTGGGGCTACGCAAGCGGTTCCCAAAGAGCTTTAGAACAAGGCCTAGTTTTCCCTGCTGGCTCCTTGGGCGGGGGACCTATCTTCAGCCGTATAGGCATTTTTGTGCCTGGTGCGGCACCAAGTGGGAAATGGTCATGTCAAGGCTAAAGGCAGCAGGAAAGCCCGCAGCCCCCAGGTCTGTGGGGCTACGCAAGTGATTCCCAAAGAGCTTTAGAACAAGGCATAGTTTTCCCTGCTGGCTCCTTTGGCGGGGGACCCATCTCCAGCCGTATGGCCATTTTTGTGCCTGGCGCGGCGTCAAGTGGGAAAGGGTGGTGTGGAGGCTGAAGGCAGCAGGAAAGCCCGCAGCCCCCAGGTCTGTGGGGCTCCGCAAGAGGTTCCCTAAGAGCTTTAGAACAAGGCCTAGTTTTCCCTTCTGGGTCTTTGGGCGGGGGACCCATCTCCAGCCGTATGGCCATTTTTGTGCCTGGCGCGGCGCCAAGTGGGAAAGGGTGGTGTCGAGGCTGAAGGCAGCAGGAAAGCCCGCAGCCCCCAGGTCTGTGGGTCTACGCAAGCGGTTCCCAAAGAGCTTTAGAACAAGGCATAGTTTTCCCTGCTGGCTCCTTGGGTGGGGGACCCATCTCCAGCCGTATGGCCATTTTTGTGCCTGGTGCGGCGCCAAGTGGGAAATGGTGTTTTTGAGGCTGAAGGCAGCAGGAAAGCCCGCAGCCCTCAGGTCTGTGGGCCTACGCAAGCGGTTCCAAAAGAGCTTTATAACAAGGCCTAGTTTTCCCTGCTGGCTCCTTCAGCGGGGAACCCATCTCCAGCCATATGGCCATTTTTGTGCCTGGCGCGACGCCAAGTGGGAAAGGGTGGTGTGGAGGCTGAAGGCAGCAGGAAAGCTTGCAGCCCCCAGTTCTGGGGGGCTACGCAAGCGGTTCCCAAAGAGCTTTAGAACAAGGCATAGTTTTCCCTGCTGGCTCTTTGGGCGGGGGACCCATCTCCAGCCGTATGGCTGTTTTTGTGCCTGGCGTGACACCAAGTGGGAAAGGGTGGTGTCGAGGCTGAAGGCAGCAGGAAAGCCCGCAGCCCCCAGGTCTGTGGGGCTACGCAAGCGGTTCTCAAAGAGCTTTAGAACAAGGCCTATTTTTGCCTGCTGGGTCTTTGGGAGGGGGAACCATCTCCAGCTGTATGGCCATTTTTGTGCCTGGCGCGGCGCCAAGTGGGAAAGGGTGGTGTCGAGGCTGAAGGCAGCAGAAAAACCTGCAGCCCCCAGGTCTTTGGGGCTACGCAAGCGGTTCCCAAAGAGTTTTAGATCAAGGCCTAGTTTTCCCTGCTGGCTCCTTGTGCGGGCGACCCATCTCCAGCCATATGGCCATTTTTGTGCCTGGTGCGGCGACAGGAGGGAAAGGGTGGTGTCGAGGCTGAAGGCAGCAGGAAGGCCCGCAGCCCCCAGGTCTGTGGGGCTACGCAAGCGGTTCCCAAATAGCTTTAGAACAAGGCATAGTTTTCCCTGCTGGCTCGTTGGGCGGGGGACCCATCTCCAGCCGTATGGCTGTTTTTGTGCCTGGAGCGACACCTAGTGGGAAAGCGTAATATTGAGGTTGAAGGCAGCAGGAAAGCCTGCAGCCCCCAGGTCTGTGGGTGCTACGCAAGCGGTTCCCAAAGAGCTTTAGAACAAGGCATAGTTTTCCCTGCTGGGTCTTTGGGCTGGGGAACCATCTCCAGCCGTATGGCCATTTTTGTGCCTAGCGCGGCGCCAAGTGGGAAAGGGTGGTGTCGAGGCTGAAGGCAGCAGAAATACCTGCAGCACCCAGGTCTGTAGGGCTACGCAATCGTTTCCCAAAAATCTTTGAAGAAGGCCTAGTTTTCCTGCTGGTTGTTTCGGCGTGGGACGCAGCTCCAGCCGTATGGCTGTTTTTGTGCCTGGCGCGGCGCCATTTGGGAAAGTGTGGTGTGGAGGCTGAAGGCAGCAGAAAAGCCCGCAGCCCCCAGGTCTGTGGGGCTATGCAAGCGGTTCCCAAAGAACTTTAGAATAAGGCCTAGTTTTCCCTGTTGGCTCCTTGGGCGGGGGACCCATCTCCAGCCGTATAGGCATTTTTGTGCCTGGCGCGACGCCAAGTGGGAAAGAGTGGTGTGGAGGCTGAAGGCAGCAGGAAAGCCCGCAGCCCCCAGCTCTGTGGGGCTACGGAAGCGGTTCCCAAAGAGCTTTAGAAGAAGGCATTGTGTTCCCTGCTGGCTCCTTGTGCGGGCGACCCATCTCCAGCCATATGGCCATTTTTGTGCCTGGCGCGACGCCAAGTGGGAAAGGGTGTTGTCGAGGCTGAAGGCAGCAGGAAAGCCCGCAGCCCCCAGGTCTGTGGGGCTACGCAAGCGGTTCCCAAAGAGCTTTAGAACAAGACATAGTTTTCCGTGCTGGCTCCTCGGGCGGGGGACCCATCTCCAGCCATATAGCCATTTTTGTGCCTGGCGCGACGCCAAGTGGGAAAGGGTGGTGTCGAGGCTGAAGGCAGCAGGAAAGCCCTCAGCCCCCAGGTCTGTGGGGCTACGCAAGCGGTTCCCAAAGAGCTTTAGAAGAAGGCATTGTTTTCCCTCCTGGCTCCTTGTGCGGGCGACCCATCTCCAGCCATATGGCCATTTTTGTGCCTGGTGCGACGCCAAGTGGGAAAGGGTGTTGTCGAGGCTGAAGGCAGCAGGAAAGCCCGCAGCCCCCAGGTCTGTGGGGCTACGCAAGCGGTTCCCAAAGAGCTTTAGAACAAGGCATAGTTTTCCCTGCTGGGTATTTTGGGCGGGGGACCCATCTCCAGCCGTATGGCTGTTTTTGTGCCTGGCGTGGCACCAAGTGTGAAAGGGTGGTTTTGAGGCTGCAGGCAGCAGGAAAGCCCACAGCCCCCAGGTCTGTGGGGCTATGCAAGCGGTTCCCAAAGAGCTTTAGAATAAGGCCTAGTTTACCCTGCGAGCTCCTTGAACGGGGGACCCATCTCCAGCTGTATGGCCATTTTTGTGCCTGGCGCGGCGCTAAGTGGAAAGGGCGGTTTTGAGGCCCAAGGCAGCAGAAAAGCCTGCAGCCCCCAGGTCTTTGGGGCTACGCAAGCGGTTCCCAAATAGCTTTAGAACAAGGCCTAGTTTTCCCTGCTGTGTCTTTGGGCGGGGGAACCATCTCCAGCTGTATGACCATTTTTGTGCCTGGTGCGGCGCCAAGTGGGAAAGGGTGGTGTCGAGGCTGAAGGCAGCAGAAAAACCTGCAGCCCCCAGGTCTGTGGGTCTACGCAAGCGGTTCCCAAAGAGCTTTAGAACAAGGCATATTTTTCCCTGCTGGCTCCTTGGGTGGGGGACCCATCTCCAGCCGTATGGCCATTTTTGTGCCTGGTGCGGCGCCAAGTGGGAAATGGTGTTTTTGAGGCTGAAGGCAGCAGGAAAGCCCGCAGCCCCCACGTCTGTGGGGCTACGCAAGCGGTTCCCAAAGAGCTTTGAAGAAAGCCTAGTTTTCCCTGCTGGTTCTTTCGGCGTGGGACGCATCTCCAGCCGTATGGCTGTTTTTGTACCTGGCGTGGCACCAAGTGGGATAGGGTGGTGTGGAGGGTGATGGCAGCAGGAAAGCCCGCAGCCCTCAGGTCTGTGGGCCTACGCAAGCGGTTCCTAAAGAGCTTTATAACAAGGCCTAGTTTTCCCTGCTGGCTCCTTGTGCGGGGAACCCATCTCCAGCCATATGGCCATTTTTGTGCCTGGCGCGACGCCAAGTGGGAAAGGGTGGTGTGGAGGCTGAAGGCAGCAGGAAAGCTTGCAGCCCCCAGTTCTGGGGAGCTACGCAAGCGGTTCCCAAAGAGCTTTAGAACAAGGCATAGTTTTCCCTGCTGGCTCTTTGGGCGGGGGACCCATCTCCAGCCGTATGGCTGTTTTTGTGCCTGGCGTGGCACCAAGTGGGAAAGGGTGGTGTGGAGGCTGAGGCAGCAGGAAAGCTTGCAGCCCCCAGTTCTGGGGGGCTACGCAAGCGGTTCCCAAAGAGCTTTAGAACAAGGCATAGTTTTCCCTGCTGGCTCTTTGGGCGGGGGACCCATCTCCAGCCGTATGGCTGTTTTTGTGTCTGGTGTGGCACCAAGTGGGAAAGGGTGGTGTCGAGGCTGAAGGCAGCAGGAAAGCCCGCAGCCCCCAGGTCTGTGGGGCTACGCAAGCGGTTCCCAAAGAGCTTTAGAACAAGGCCTATTTTTGCCTGCTGGGTCTTTGGGAGGGGGAACCATCTCCAGCTGTATGGCCATTTTTGTGCCTGGCGCGGCGCCAAGTGGGAAAGGGTGGTGTCGAGGCTGAAGGCAGCAGAAAAACCTGCAGCCCCCAGGTCTTTGGGGCTACGCAAGCGGTTCCCAAAGAGTTTTAGATCAAGGCCTAGTTTTCCCTGCTGGCTCTTTGTGCGGGCGTCCCATCTCCAGCCATATGGCCATTTTTGTGCCTGGTGCGGCGACAGGAGGGAAAGGGTGTTGTCGAGGCTGAAGGCAGCAGGAAGGCCCGCAGCCCCCAGGTCTGTGGGGCTACGCAAGAGGTTCCCAAATAGCTTTAGAACAAGGCCTAGTTTTCCCTGCTGGCTCCTTGCGCGGGGGACCCATCTCCAGCCGTATGGCTGTTTTTGTGCCTGGAGCGACACCTAGTGGGAAAGCGTAATATTGAGGTTGAAGGCAGCAGGAAAGCCTGCAGCCCCCACGTCTGTGGGTGCTAAGCAAGCGGTTCCCAAAGAGCTTTAGAACAAGGCATAGTTTTCCCTGCTGGGTCTTTGGGCTGGGGAACCATCTCCAGCCGTATGGCCATTTTTGTGCCTAGCGCGGCGCCAAGTGGAAAGGGTGGTGTCGAGGCTGAAGGCAGCAGAAATACCTGCAGCACCCAGGTCTGTAGGGCTACGCAATCGTTTCCCAAAAACCTTTGAAGAAGGCCTAGTTTTCCCTGCTGGTTGTTTTGGCGTGGGACGCATCTCCAGCCGTATAGCCATTTTTGTGCCTGGCGCGGCACCAAGTGGGAAATGGTCATGTCAAGGCAGAAGGCAGCAGGAAAGCCCGCAGCCCCCAGGTCTGTGGGGCTACGCAAGTGATTCCCAAAGAGCTTTAGAACAAGGCCTAGTTTGCCCTGCTGGCTCCTTGGGTGGGGGACCCATCTCCAGCCGTATGGCCATTTTTGCTCCTGGCGCGGCGCCAAGTGGGAAAGGGTGGTGTCGAGGCTGAAGGCAGCAGGAAAGCCCGCAGCCCCCAGGTCTTTGGGGCTACGCAAGCGGTTCCCAAAGAGCTTTAGAACACGGCATAGTTTTCCCTGCTGGCTCCTTGGGCGGGGGACCCATCTTCAGCCGTATAGCCATTTTTGTGCCTGGCTTGGCACCAAGTGGGAAAGGGTGGTTTCGAGGCTGAAGGCAGCAGGAAAGCCCGCAGCCCCCAGGTCTGTGGGGCTACGCAAGCGGTTCCCAAATAGCTTTAGAACAAGGCATAGTTTTCCCTGCTGGCTCCTTGGGTGGGGGAACCATCTCCAGCCATATGGCCATTTTTGTGCCTGGCGCGGCGCCAAGTGGAAAGGGTGGTGTCGAGGCTGAAGGCAGCAGAAATACCTGTAGCCCCCAGGTCTGTGGGGCTACGCAAGCGGTTCCCAAAGAGCTTTAGAAGAAGGCATAGTTTTCCCTGCTGGCTCCTTGTGCTGGCGACCCATCTCCAGCCATATGGCCATTTTTGTGCCTGGCGCGACACCTAGTGGGAAAGCGTAGTATTGAGGCTGAAGGCAGCAGGAAAGCCTGCAGCCCCCAGGTCTGTGGGTGCTACGCAAGCGGTTCCCAAAGAGCTTTAGAACAAGGCCTAGTTTTCCCTTCAGGTTCTTTGGGCGGGGGATCCATCTCCAGCTGTATGGCCATTTTAGTGCCTGGCGCCGCGCCAAGTGGAAAGGGCGTTTTGGAGGCTGAAGGCAGTAGGAAAGCCCGCAGCCCCCAGGTCTGTGGGGCTACGCAAGCGGTTCCCAAAGAGCTTTAGAACGAGGCATAGTTTTCCCTGCTGGCTCCTTGGGCGGGGGACCCATCTTCAGCCGTATAGCCATTTTTGTGCCTGGCTTGGCACCAAGTGGGAAAGGGTGGTTTCGAGGCTGAAGGCAGCAGGAAAGCCCGCAGCCCCCAGGTCTGTGGGGCTACGCAAGCGGTTCCCTAAGAGCTTTAGAACAAGGCCTAGTTTTCCCTGCTGGCTCTTTGGGCGGGGGACCCATCTCCAGCCGTATGGCCATTTTTGCTCCTGGCGCGGCGCCAAGTGGGAAAGGGTGGTTTCGAGGCTGAAGGCAGCAGGAAAGCCCGCAGCCCCCAGGTCTGTGGGGCTACGCAAGCGGTTCCCAAATAGCTTTAGAACAAGGCATAGTTTTCCTTGCTGGCTCCTTGGGTGGGGGAACCATCTCCAGCCATATGGCCATTTTTGTGCCTGGCGCGGCGCCAAGTGGAAAGGGTGGTGTCGAGGCTGAAGGCAGCAGAAATACCTGTAGCCCCCAGGTCTTTGGGGCTACGCAAGCGGTTCCCAAAGAGCTTTAAAACAAGGCCTAGTTTTCCCTGTTGGCTCCTTGGGCGGGGGACCCATCTCCAGCCGTATAGCCATTTTTGTGCCTGGCGCGACGCCAAGTGGGAAAGAGTGGTGTGGAGGCTGAAGGCAGCAGGAAATCCCGCAGCCCCCAGGTCTGTGGGGCTACGCAAGCGGTTGTCAAAGAGCTTTAGAACAAGGCATAATTTTCCCTGCTGGGTCTTTGGGAGGGGGAACCATCTCCAGCTGTATGGCCATTTTTGTGCCTGGCGCGGCGCCAAGTGGGAAAGGGTGGTTTCGAGGCTGAAGGCAGCAGAAAGGCTTGCAGCCCCCAGGTCTGTGGGGCTACGCAAGCGGTTCCCAAATAGCTTTAGAACAAGGCCTAGTTTTTCCTGCTGGCTCCTTGGGCGGGGGACCTATCTTCAGCCGTATAGCCTTTTTTTTTTGCCTGGCGCGGCACCAAGTGGGAAATGGTCATGTCAAGGCTGAAGGCAGCAGGAAAGCCCGCAGCCCCCAGGTCTGTGGGGCTACGCAATCGGTTCCCAAAGAGCTTTAGAACAAGGCATAGCTTTCCCTGCTGGCTCCTTGGGTGGGGGAACCATCTCCAGACGTATGGTCATTTTTGTGCCTGGAGCGACACCTAGTGGGAAAGCGTAGTATTGAGGCTGAAGGCAGCAGAAAAGCCTGCAGCCCCCAGGTCTGTGGGTGCTACGCAAGCAGTTCCCAAAGAGGTTTAGAACAAGGCCTAGTTTTCCCGTCAGGGTCTTTGGGCGGGGGATCCATCTCCAGCTGTATGGCTATTTTAGTGCCTGGCGCGGCGCCAAGTGGAAAGGGCGGTTTGGAGGCTGAAGGCAGCAGAAAAGCCTGCAGCCCCCAGGTCTGTGGGGCTACGCAAGCGGTTCCCAAAGAGCTTTAGAACACGGCATAGTTTTCCCTGCTGGCTCCTTGGGCGGGGGACCCATCTTCAGCCGTATAGCCATTTTTGTGCCTGGCTTGGCACCAAGTGGGAAAGGGTGGTGTCGAGGCTGAAGGCAGCAGGAAAGCCCGCAGCCCCCAGGTCTGTGGGGCTACGCAAGCGGTTCCCAAAGAGCTTTAGAACAAGGCATAGTTTTCCCTGCTGGCCCCTTGGGCGGGGGACCCATCTCCAGCCGCATAGCCATTTTTGTGCCTGGCGTGGCACCAAGTGGGAAAGGGTGGTGTCAAGGCTGAAGGCAGCAGGAAAGCCCGCAGCCCCCAGGTCTGTGGGGTTACGCAAGAGGTTCCCAAAGAGCTTTAGAACAAGGCATAGCTTTCCCTGCTGCCTCCTTGGGTGGGGGAACCATCTCCAGCCATATAGCCATTTTTGTGCCTGGCGCGGCGCCAAGTGGAAAGGGTGGTGTCTTGGCTGAAGGCAGCAGAAATACCTGTAGACCCCAGGTCTTTGGGGCTACGCAAGCGGTTCCCAAAGAGCTTTAGAACAAGGCCTAGTTTTCCCTGTTGGCTCCTTGGGCGGGGGACCCATCTCCAGCCGTATAGCCATTTTTGTCCCTGGCGCGACGCCAAGTGGGAAAGAGTGGTGTGGAGGCAGAAGGCAGCAGGAAAGCCCGCAGCTCCCAGGTCTGTGGGGCTACGCAAGCGGATTCCGAAGAGCTTTAGAACAAGACATAGTTTTCCCTGCTGGCCCCTTGGGCGTGGGACCCATCTCCAGCCGTATGGCTGTTTTTGTGCCTGGCGTGGCACCAAGTGGGAAAGGGTGGTGTCGAGGCTGAAGGCAGCAGGAAAGCCCGCAGCCCGCAGGTCTGTGGGGCTACGCAAGCGGTTCCCAAAGAGCTTTAGAACAAGGCCTAGTTTTCCCTGCTGGTTCCTTGGGCGGGGGACCCATCTCCAGCCGTATGGCTGTTTTTGTGCCTGGCGTGGTACCAAGTGGGAAAGGGTGGTGTCAAGGCTGAAGGCAGCAGGAAAGCCCGCAGCCCCCAGGTCTGTGGGGTTACGCAAGCGGTTCCCAAAGAGCTTTAGAACAAGGCATAGTTTTCCCTGCTGGCTCCTTGGATGGGGGACCCATCTCCAGCCGTATGGCCATTTTTGGGCCTGGAGCGACACCTAGTGGGAAAGCGTAGTATTGACGTTGAAGGCAGCAGGAAAGCCTGCAGCCCCCAGGTCTGTGGGTGCTACGCAAGCGGTTCCCAAAGAGCTTTAGAACAAGGCATAGTTTTCCATTCAGGGTCTTTGGGCGGGGGACCCATCTCCAGCCGTATGGCCATTTTTGTGCCTGGCGCGGCGCCAAGTGGAAAGGGCGGTTTTGAGGCTGAAGGCAGCAGAAAAGCCGGCAGCCCCCAGGTCTGTGGGGCTACGCAAGCGGTTCCCAAAGAGCTTTAGAACAAGGCCTATTTTTGCCTGCTGGGTCTTTGGGAGGGGGAACCATCTCCAGCTGTATGGCCATTTTTGTGCCTGGCGCGGCTCTAAGTGGGAAAGGGTGGTGTCGGGGCTGAAGGCAGCAGAAAAACCTGCAGCCCCCAGGTCTTTGGGGCTACGCAAGCGGTTCCCAAAGAGTTTTAGATCAAGGCCTAGTTTTCCCTGCTGGCTCCTTGGGCGGGGGACCATTCTCCAGACGTATAGCAATTTTTGTGCCTGGTGCGGCACCAAGTGGGAAAGGGTGGTGTTGAGGCTGAAGGCAGCAGGAAGGCCCGCAGCTCCCAGGTCTGTGGGGCTACGCAAGAGGTTCCCTAAGAGCTTTAGAACAAGGCTTAGTTTTCCCTGCTGGCTCCTTGTGCGGGGGACCCATCTCCAGCCGTATGGCCATTATTGCTCTTGGCGCGGCGCCAAGTGGAAAAGGGTGATGTCGAGGCTAAAGGCAGCAGGAAAGCCCGCAGCCCCCAGGTCTGTGGGGCTACGCAAGCGGTTCCCTAAGAGCTTTAGAACAAGGCATAATTTTCCCTGCTGTCTCCTTGGGCGGGGGACCCATCTCCAGCCGTATGGCCATTTTTGGGCCTGGAGCGACACCTAGTGGGAAAGCGTAGTATTGAGGCTGAAGGCAGCAGGAAAGCCTGCAGCCCCCAGGTCTGTGGGTGCTACGGAAGCGGTTCCCAAAGAGCTTTAGAACAAGGCCTAGTTTTCCCTTCTGGGTCTTTGGGCGGGGGACCCATCTCCATCTGTATGGCCATTTTAGTGCCTGGCGTGGCGCCAAGTGGAAAGGGTGATGTCGAGGCTGAAGGCAGCAGGAAAGCCCGCAGCCCCCAGGTCTGTGAAGCTACGCAAGCGGTTCCCAAAGAGCTTTACAACAAGGCATACTTTTCCCTGCTGGCTCTTTGGGCTGGGGACCCATCTCCAGCCGTATGGCTGTTTTTGTGCCTGGCGTGGCACCAAGTGGGAAAGGGTGGTGTCGAGGCTGAAGGCAGCAAAAAACCTGCAGCCCCCAGGTCTTTGGGGCTACGCAAGCGGTTCCCAAAGAGTTTTAGATCAAGGCCTAGTTTTCCCTGCTGGCTCCTTGGGCGGGGGACCCATCTCCAGCCGTATAGCCATTTTTGTGCCTGGCGTTGCACCAAGTGGGAAAGGGTGGTTTCGAGGCTGAAGGCAGCAGGAAAGCCCGCAGCCCCCAGATCTGTGGGGCTACGCAAGCGGTTCCCAAAGAGCTTTAGAACAAGGCATAGTTTTCCCTGCTGGCTCTTTGGGCGGGGGACCCATCTCCAGCCGTATGGCTGTTTTTGTGCCTGGCGTGGTACCAAGTGGGAAAGGGTGGTGTGGAGGCTGAAGGCAGCAGGAAAGCCCGCAGCCCCCAGGTCTGTGGGGCTACGCAAGCGGTTCCCCAAGAGCTGTAGAACAAGGCATAGTTTTCCCTGCTGGTTCCTTGGGCGGGGGACCCATCTCCAGCCGTATGGCCATTTTTGGGCCTGGAGCGACACCTAGTGGGAAAGCGTAGTATTGACGTTGAAGGCAGCAGGAAAGCCTGCAGCCCCCAGGTCTGTGGGTGCTACGCAAGCGGTTCCCAAAGAGCTTTAGAACAAGGCATAGTTTTCCGTTCAGGGTCTTTGGGCGGGGGACCCATCTCCAGCCGTATGGCCATTTTTGTGCCTGGCGCGGCGCCAAGTGGAAAGGGCGGTTTTGAGGCTGAAGGCAGCAGAAAAGCCCGCAGCCCCCAGGTCTGTGGGGCTACGCAAGCGGTTCCCAAAGAGCTTTAGAACAAGGCCTATTTTTGCCTGCTGGGTCTTTGGGAGGGGGAACCATCTCCAGCTGTATGGCCATTTTTGTGCCTGGCGCGGCTCTAAGTGGGAAAGGGTGGTGTCGGGGCTGAAGGCAGCAGAAAAACCTGCAGCCCCCAGGTCTTTGGGGCTACGCAAGCGGTTCCCAAAGAGTTTTAGATCAAGGCCTAGTTTTTCCTGCTGGCTCCTTGGGCGGGGGACCATTCTCCAGACGTATAGCAATTTTTGTGCCTGGTGCGGCACCAAGTGGGAAAGGGTGGTGTCGAGGCTGAAGGCAGCAGGAAGGCCCGCAGCTCCCAGGTCTGTGGGGCTACGCAAGAGGTTCCCTAAGAGCTTTAGAACACGGCATAGTTTTCCCTGCTGGCTCCTTGTGCGGGGGACCCATCTCCAGCCGTATGGCCATTTTTGTGCCTGGCGCACCGCCAAGTGGGAAAGGGTGGTGTCGAGGCTGAAGGCAGCAGGAAAGCTCGCAGCCCCAGGTCTGTGGGGCTACGCAAGCGGTTCCCTAAGAGCTTTAGAATAAGGAATAGTTTTCCCTGCTGGCTCCTTGGGCGGGGGACCCATCTCCAGCCGTATGGCCATTTTTGGGCCTGGAGCGACACCTAGTGGGAAAGCGTAGTATTGAGGCTGAAGGCAGCAGGAAAGCCTGCAGCCCCCAGGTCTGTGGGGCTACGCAAGCGGTTCCCTAAGAGCTTTAGAATAAGGCATAATTTTCCCTTCTGGGTTTTTCGGCGGGGGACCCATCTCCAGCCGTATGGCCATTTTTGTGCCTGGTGCGGCGCCAAGTGGGAAAGGGTGGTGTCGAGTCTGAAGGCAGCAGGAAAGCCCGCAGCCCCCAGGTCTGTGGGGCTACGCAAGAGGTTCCCTAAGAGCTTTAGAACAAGGCCTAGTTTTCCCTGCTGGCTCCTTGGGCGGGGGACCCATCTCCAGCCGTATAGCCATTTTTGCCCCTGGCGCGTCGGCAAGTGGGAAAGGGTGATGTCGAGGCTGAAGGCAGCAGGAAAGCCCGCAGCCCCCAGGTCTGTGGGGCTACGCAAGCGGTTCCCAAACAGCTTTAGAACAAGGCATAGTTTTCCCTGCTGGCTCCTTGGGTGGGGGAACCATCTCCAGCCATATGGCCATTTTTGTGCCTGGCGCGGCGCCAAGTGGAAAGGGTAGTGTCGAGGCTGAAGGCAGCAAAAATACCTGTAGCCCCCAGGTCTGTGGGGCTACGCAAGCGGTTCCCAAAGAGCTTTAGAAGAAGGCATAGTTTTCCCTGCTGGCTCCTTGTGCTGGCGACCCATCTCCAGCCATATGGCCATTTTTGTGCCTGGCGCGACACCTAGTGGGAAAGCGTAGTATTGAGGCTGAAGGCAGCAGGAAAGCCTGCAGCCCCCAGGTCTGTGGGTGCTACGCAAGCGGTTCCCAAAGAGCTTTAGAACAAGGCCTAGTTTTCCCTTCTGGGTCTTTGGGCGGGGGATCCATCTCCAGCTGTATGGCCATTTTAGTGCCTGGCGCGGCGCCAAGTGGAAAGGGCGTTTTGGAGGCTGAAGGCAGTAGGAAAGCCCGCAGCCCCCAGGTCTGTGGGGCTACGCAAGCGGTTCCCAAATAGCTTTAGAACAAGGCCTAGTTTTCCCTGCTGGCTCCTTGGGCCGGGGACCCATCTTCAGCCGTATAGCCATTTTTGTGCCTGGCTTGGCACCAAGTGGGAAAGGGTGGTTTCGAGGCTGAAGGCAGCAGGAAAGCCCGCAGCCCCCAGGTCTGTGGGGCTACGCAAGCGGTTCCCTAAGAGCTTTAGAACAAGGCCTAGTTTTCCCTGCTGGCTCTTTGGGCGGGGGACCCATCTCTAGCCGTATGGCTGTTTTTGTGCCTGGCGTGGCACCAAGTGGGAAAGGGTGGTGTCGAGGCTGAAGGCAGCAGGAAAGCCCGCAGCCCCCAGGTCTGTGGGGTTATGCAAGCGGTTCCCAAAGAGCTTTAGAACAAGGCCTAGTTTTCCCTGCTGGCTCCTTGGGCGGGGGACCTATCTTCAGCTGTATAGCCATTTTTGTGCCTGGCATGGCACCAAGTGGGAAATGGTCATGTCAAGGCTGAAGGCAGCAGGAAAGCCCGCAGCCCCCACGTCTGTGGGGCTACGCAAGTGATTCCCAAAGAGCTTTAGAACAAGGCCTAGTTTTCCCTGCTGGCTCCTTGGGTGGGGGACCCAATTCCAGTCGTATGGCCATTTTTGCTCCTGGCGCGGCTCCAAGTGGGAAAGGGTGGTGTCGAGGCTGAAGGCAGCAGGAAAGCCCGCAGCCCCCAGGTCTGTGGGGCTACGCAAGCGGTTTCCAAATAGCTTTAGAACACGGCATATTTTTCCCTGCTGGCTCCTTGGGCGGGGGACCCATCTTCAGCCGTATAGCCATTTTTGTGCCTGGCTTGGCACCAAGTGGGAAAGGGTGGTTTCGAGGCTGAAGGCAGCAGGAAAGCCCGCAGCCCCCAGGTCTGTGGGGCTACGCAAGCGGTTCCCAAATCGCTTTAGAACAAGGCATAGTTTTCCTTGCTGGCTCCTTGGGTGGGGGAACCATCTCCAGCCATATGGCCATTTTTGTGCCTGGCGCGGCGCCAAGTGGAAAGGGTGGTGTCGAGGCTGAAGGCAGCAGAAATACCTGTAGCCCCCAGGTCTTTGGGGCTACGCAAGCGGTTCCCAAAGAGCTTTAAAAGAAGGCCTAGTTTTCCCTGTTGGCTCCTTGGGCGGGGGACCCATCTCCAGCAGTATAGCCATTTTTGTGCCTGGCGCGACGCCAAGTGGGAAAGAGTGGTGTGGAGGCTGAAGGCAGGAGGAAAGCCCGCAGCCCCCAGGTCTGTGGGGCTACGCAAGCGGTTGCCAAAGAGCTTTAGAACAAGCCATAATTTTCCCTGCTGGGTCTTTGGGAGGGGGAACCATCTCCAGCTGTATGGCCATTTTTGTGCCTGGCGCGGCGCCAAGTGGGAAAGGGTGGTTTCGAGGCTGAAGGCAGCAGAAAGGCTTGCAGCCCCCAGTTCTGTGGGGCTACGCAAGCGGTTCCCAAATAGCTTTAGAACAAGGCCTAGTTTTTCCTGCTGGCTCCTTGGGCGGGGGAACCATCTCCAGACGTATGGTCATTTTTGTGCCTGGAGCGACACCTAGTGGGAAAGCGTAGTATTGAGGCTGAAGGCAGCAGAAAAGCCTGCAGCCCCCAGGTCTGTGGGTGCTACGCAAGCAGTTCCCAAAGAGGTTTAGAACAAGGCCTAGTTTTCCCGTCAGGGTCTTTGGGCGGGGGATCCATCTCCAGCTGTATGGATATTTTAGTGCCTGGCGCGGCGCCAAGTGGAAAGGGCGGTTTGGAGGCTGAAGGCAGCAGAAAAGCCTGCAGCCCCCAGGTCTGTGGGGCTACGCAAGCGGTTCCTAAGGAGCTTTAGAAGAAGGCATAGTTTTCCCTGCTGGCTCCTTGTGCTGGCGACCCATCTCCAGCCATATGGCCATTTTTGTGCCTGGCGCGACGCCAAGTGGGAAAGGGTGATGTCGAGGCTGAAGGCAGCAGGAAAGCCCGCAGCCCCCAGGTCTGTGGGGCTACGCAAGCGGTTCCCAAAGAGCTTTAGAACAAGGCATAGTTTTCCCTGCTGGCTCCTTGGGTGGGGGACCCATCTCCAGCCGTATGGCCATTTTTGCTCCTGGCGCGGCGCCAAGTGGGAAAGGGTGGTGTCGAGGCTGAAGGCAGCAGGAAAGCCCGCAGCCCCCAGGTCTGTGGGGCTACGCAAGCGGTTACCAAAGAGCTTTAGAACAAGGCATATTTTTCCCTGCTGGCTCCTTGGGCGGGGGACCCATCTCCAGCCGTATAGCCATTTTTGTGCCTGGCGTGGCACCAAGTGGGAAAGGGTGGTTTTGAGGCTGAAGGCAGCAGGAAAGCCCGCAGCCCCCAGGTCTGTGGGGCTACGCAAGCGGTTCCCAAAGAGCTTTAGAACAAGGCATAGTTTTCCCAGCTGGCTCTTAGGGCGGGGGACCCATCTCCAGCCGTATGGCTGTTTTTGTGCCTGGCGTGGCACCAAGTGGGAAAGGGTGGTGTCGAGGCTGAAGGCAGCAGGAAAGCCCGCAGCACCCAGGTCTGTGGGGTTACGCAAGCGGTTCCCAAAGAGCTTTAGAACAAGGCATAGCTTTCCCTGCTGCCTCCTTGGGTGGGGGAACCATCTCCAGCCATATAGCCATTTTTGTGCCTGGCGCGGCGCCAAGTGGAAAGGGTGGTGTCTTGGCTGAAGGCAGCAGAAATACCTGTAGACCCCAGGTCTTTGGGGCTACGCAAGCGGTTCCCAAAGAGCTTTAGAACAAGGCCTAGTTTTCCCTGTTGGCTCCTTGGGCGGGGGACCCATCTCCAGCCGTATAGCCATTTTTGTCCCTGGCGCGACGCCAAGTGGGAAAGAGTGGTGTGGAGGCAGAAGGCAGCAGGAAAGCCCGCAGCCCCCAGGTCTGTGGGGCTACGCAAGCGGATCCCAAAGAGCTTTAGAACAAGACATAGTTTTCCCTGCTGGCCCCTTGGGCGTGGGACCCATCTCCAGCCGTATGGCTGTTTTTGTGCCTGGCGTGGCACCAAGTGGGAAAGGGTGGTGTCGAGGCTGAAGGCAGCAGGAAAGCCCGCAGCCCCCAGGTCTGTGGGGCTACGCAAGTGGTTCCCAAAGAGCTTTAGAAGAAGGCATAGTTTTCCCTGCTGGCTCCTTGGGCGTGGGACCCATCTCCAGCCGTATAGCCATTTTTGTGCCTGGCGTTGCACCAAGCGGGAAAGGGTGGTTTCGAGGCTAAAGGCAGCAGGAAAGCCCGCAGCCCCCAGGTCTGTGGGGCTACGCAAGCGGTTCCCAAAGAGCTTTAGAACAAGGCATAGTTTTCCCTGCTGGCTCTTTGGGCGGGGGACCCATCTCCAGCCGTATGGCTGTTTTTGTGCCTGGCGTGGTACCAAGTGGGAAAGGGTGGTGTCGAGGCTGAAGGCAGCAGGAAAGCCCGCAGCCCCCAGGTCTGTGTGGTTACGCAAGCGGTTCCCAAAGAGCTTTAGAACAAGGCATAGTTTTCCCTGCTGGCTCCTTGGATGGGGGACCTATCTCCAGCCGTATGGCCACTTTTGGGCCTGGAGCGACACCTAGTGGGAAAGCGTAGTATTGACTTTGAAGGCAGCAGGAAAGCCTGCAGCCCCCAGGTCTGTGGGTGCTACGCAAGCGGTTCCCAAAGAGCTTTAGAACAAGGCATAGTTTTCCATTCAGGGTCTTTGGGCGGGGGACCCATCTCCAGCCGTATGGCCATTTTTGTGCCTGGCGCGGCGCCAAGTGGAAAGGGCGGTTTTGAGGCTGAAGGCAGCAGAAAAGCCCGCAGCCCCCAGGTCTGTGGGGCTACGCAAGCGGTTCCCAAAGAGCTTTAGAACAAGGCCTATTTTTGCCTGCTGGGTCTTTGGGAGGGGGAACCATCTCCAGCTGTATGGCCATTTTTGTGCCTGGCGCGGCTCTAAGTGGGAAAGGGTGGTGTCGGGGCTGAAGGCAGCAGAAAAACCTGCAGCCCCCAGGTCTTTGGGGCTACGCAAGCGGTTCCCAAAGAGTTTTAGATCAAGGCCTAGTTTTCCCTGCTGGCTCCTTGGGCGGGGGACCATTCTCCAGACGTATAGCAATTTTTGTGCCTGGTGCGGCACCAAGTGGGAAAGGGTGGTGTCGAGACTGAAGGCAGCAGGAAGGCCCGCAGCCCCCAGGTCTTTGGGGCTACGCAAGAGGTTCCCTAAGAGCTTTAGAACAAGGCTTAGTTTTCCCTGCTGGCTCCTTGTGCGGGGGACCCATCTCCAGCCGTATGGCCATTATTGCTCTTGGCGCGGCGCCAAGTGGGAAAGGGTGATGTCGAGGCTAAAGGCAGCAGGAAAGCCCGCAGCCCCCAGGTCTGTGGGGCTACGCAAGCGGTTCCCTAAGAGCTTTAGAACAAGGCATAATTTTCCCTGCTGGCTCCTTGGGCGGGGGACCCATCTCCAGCCGTATGGCCATTTTTGGGCCTGGAGCGACACCTAGTGGGAAAGCGTAGTATTGAGGCTGAAGGCAGCAGGAAAGCCTGCAGCCCCCAGGTCTGTGGGTGCTACGCAAGCGGTTCCCAAAGAGCTTTAGAACAAGGCATAGTTTTCCCTTCTGGGTCTTTGGGCGGGGGACCCATCTCCATCTGTATGGCCATTTTAGTGCCTGGCGTGGCGCCAAGTGGAAAGGGTGATGTCGAGGCTGAAGGCAGCAGGAAAGCCCGCAGCCCCCAGGTCTGTGAAGCTACGCAAGCGGTTCCCAAAGAGCTTTAGAACAAGGCATACTTTTCCCTGCTGGCTCTTTGGGCTGGGGACCCATCTCCAGCCGTATGGCTGTTTTTGTGCCTGGTGTGGCACCAAGTGGGAAAGGGTGGTGTCGAGGCTGAAGGCAGCAAAAAACCTGCAGCCCACAGGTCTTTGGGGCTACGCAAGCGGTTCCCAAAGAGTTTTAGATCAAGGCCTAGTTTTCCCTGCTGGCTCCTTGGGCGGGGGACCCATCTCCAGCCGTATGGCCATTTTTGTGCCTGGTGCGGGGCCAAGAGGGAAAGGGTGGTGTCGAGGCTGAAGGCAGCAGGAAGGCCCGCAGCCCCCAGGTCTGTGGGGCTACGCAAGAGGTTCCCAAATAGCTTTAGAACAAGGCCTAGTTTTCCCTGCTGGCTCCTTGGGCGGGGGACCCATCTCCAGCCGTATGGCTGTTTTTGTGCCTGGAGCGACACCTAGTGGGAAAGTGTAATATTGAGGTTGAAGGCAGCAGAAAAGCCTGCAGCCCCCAGGTCTGTGGGGCTACGCAAGCGGTTCCCTAAGAGCTTTAGAACAAGGCCTAGTTTTCCCTGCTGGCTCCTTGGGCGCGAGACCCATCTCCAGCCGTATAGCCATTTTTGTGCCTGGCGCGGCGCCAAGTGGAAAGGGCGGTTTTGAGGCTGAACGCAGCAGAAAAGCCTGCAGCCCCCAGGTCTTTGGGGCTACGCAAGCGATTCCCAAATAGCTTTAGAACAAGGCCTAGTTTTCCCTGCTGGCTCCTTGTGCGGGCGACCCATCTCGAGCCACATGGCAATTTTTGTGCCTGGCGCGACACCAAGTGGGAAAGGGTGGTGTGGAGGCTGAAGGCAGCAGGAAAGCCCGCAGCCCCCAGGTCTGTGGGGCTACGCAAGCGGTTCCCAAAGAGCTTTAGAACAAGGCATAGTTTTCCCTGCTGGCTCTTTGGGCGGGGGACCCATCTCCAGCCGTATGGCTGTTTTTGTGCCTGGCGTGGCACCAAGTGGGAAAGGGTGGTTTCGAGGCTGAAGGCAGCAGGAAAGCCCGCAGCCCCCAGGTCTGTGGGGCTACGCAAGCAGTTCCCAAAGAGCTTTAGAAGAAGGCACAGTTTTCCCTGCTGGCTCTTAGGGCGGGGGACCCATCTCCAGCCGTATGGCTGTTTTTGTGCCTGGCGTGGCACCAAGTGGGAAAGGGTGGTGTCGAGGCTGAAGGCAGCAGGAAAGCCCGCAGCCCCCAGGTCTGTGGGGTTACGCAAGCGGTTCCCAAAGAGCTTTAGAACAAGGCATAGTTTTCCCTGCTGGCTCCTTGGGTGGGGGAACCATCTCCAGCCATATAGCCATTTTTGTGCCTGGCGCGGCGCCAAGTGGAAAGGGTGGTGTCTAGGCTGAAGGCAGCAGAAATACCTGTAGACCCCAGGTCTGTGGGGCTACGCAAGCGGTTCCCAAAGAGCTTTAGAACAAGGCCTAGTTTTCCCTGCTGGCTCCTTGGGCGGGGGACCCATCTCCAGCCGTATAGCCATTTTTGTCCCTGGCGCGACGCCAAGTGGGAAAGAGTGGTGTGGAGGCAGAAGGCAGCAGGAAAGCCCGCAGCCCCCAGGTCTGTGGGGTTACGCAAGCGGTTCCCAAAGAGCTTTAGAACAAGGCATAGTTTTCCCTGCTGGCTCCTTGGGTGGGGGAACCATCTCCAGCCATATAGCCATTTTTGTGCCTGGCGCGGCGCCAAGTGGAAAGGGTGGTGTCTAGGCTGAAGGCAGCAGAAATACCTGTAGACCCCAGGTCTGTGGGGCTACGCAAGTGGTTCCCAAAGAGCTTTAGAAGAAGGCATAGTTTTCCCTGCTGGCTCCTTGGGCGGGGGACCCATCTCCAGCCGTATAGCCATTTTTGTGCCTGGCGTTGCACCAAGTGGGAAAGGGTGGTTTCGAGGCTGAAGGCAGCAGGAAAGCCCGCAGCACCCAGGTCTGTGGGGCTACGCAAGCGGTTCCCAAAGAGCTTTAGAACAAGGCATAGTTTTCCCTGCTGGCTCTTTGGGCGGGGGACCCATCTCCAGCCGTATGGCTGTTTTTGTGCCTGGCGTGGTACCAAGTGGGAAAGGGTGGTGTGGAGGCTGAAGGCAGCAGGAAAGCCCGCAGCCCCCAGGTCTGTGGGGCTACGCAAGCGGTTCCCCAAGAGCTGTAGAACAAGGCACAGTTTTCCCTGCTGGTTCCTTGGGCGGGGGACCCATCTCCAGCCGTATGGCCATTTTTGGGCCTGGAGCGACACCTAGTGGGAAAGCGTAGTATTGACGTTGAAGGCAGCAGGAAAGCCTGCAGCCCCCAGGTCTGTGGGTGCTACGCAAGCAGTTCCCAAAGAGCTTTAGAACAAGGCATAGTTTTCCATTCAGGGTCTTTGGGCGGGGGACCCATCTCCAGCCGTATGGCTATTTTTGTGCCTGGCGCGGCGCCAAGTGGAAAGGGCGGTTTTGAGGCTGAAGGCAGCAGAAAAGCCCGCAGCCCCCAGGTCTGTGGGGCTACGCAAGCGGTTCCCAAAGAGCTTTAGAACAAGGCCTATTTTTGCCTGCTGGGTCTTTGGGAGGGGGAACCATCTCCAGCTGTATGGCCATTTTTGTGCCTGGCGCGGCTCTAAGTGGGAAAGGGTGGTGTCGGGGCTGAAGGCAGCAGAAAAACCTGCAGCCCCCAGGTCTTTGGGGCTACGCAAGCGGTTCCCAAAGAGTTTTAGATCAAGGCCTAGTTTTCCCTGCTGGCTCCTTGGGCGGGCGACCCACCTCCAGCTGTATGGCCATTTTTGTGCCTGGTGCGGGGCCAAGAGGGAAAGGGTGGTGTCGAGGCTGAAGGCAGCAGGAAGGCCCGCAGCCCCCAGGTCTGTGGGGCTACGCAAGAGGTTCCCAAATAGCTTTAGAACAAGGCATAGTTTTCCCTGCTGGCTCCTTGGGCGGGGGACCCATCTCCAGCCGTATGGCTGTTTTTGTGCCTGGAGCGACACCTAGTGGGAAAGTGTAATATTGAGGTTGAAGGCAGCAGGAAAGCCTGCAGCCCCCAGGTTTGTGGGTGCTACGCAAGCGGTTCCCAAAGAGCTTTAGAACAAGGCATAGTTTTCCCTGCTGGCTCTTTGGGCGGGGGACCCATCTCGAGCCGTATGGCTGTTTTTGTGCCTGGCGTGGCACCAAGTGGGAAAGGGTGGTTTCGAGGCTGAAGGCAGCAGAAAAGCCTGCAGCCCCCAGGTCTGTGGGGCTACGCAAGCGGTTCCCTAAGAGCTTTAGAACAAGGCCTAGTTTTCCCTGCTGGCTCCTTGGGCGGGCGACCCATCTCCAGCCGTATAGCCATTTTTGTGCCTGGCGCGGCGCCAAGTGGAAAGGGCGGTTTTGAGGCTGAACGCAGCAGAAAAGCCTGCAGCCCCCAGGTCTTTGGGGCTACGCAAGCGATTCCCAAATAGCTTTAGAACAAGGCCTAGTTTTCCCTGCTGGCTCATTGTGCGGGCGAACCATCTCCAGCCACATGGCCATTTTTGTGCCTGGCGCGACACCATGTGGGAAAGGGTGGTGTGGAGGCTGAAGGCAGCAGGAAAGCCCGCAGCCCCCAGGTCTGTGGGGCTACGCAAGCGGTTCCCAAAGATCTTTAGAACAAGGCCTAGTTTTCCCTGCTGGCTCCTTGGGCGGGGGACCCATCTCCAGCCGTATGGCTGTTTTTGTGCCTGGCGTGGCACCAAGTGGGAAAGGGTGGTTTCGAGGCTGAAGGCAGCAGGAAAGCCCGCAGCCCCCAGGTCTGTGGGGCTACGCAAGCAGTTCCCAAAGAGCTTTAGAACAAGGCATAGTTTTCCCTGCTGGCTCCTTGGGCGGGGGGCCCATCTCCAGCTGTATAGCCATTTTTGTGCCTGGCGCTATGCCAAGTGGGAAAGGGTGGTGTGGAGGCTGAAGGCAGCAGGAAAGCCCGCAGCCCCCAGGTCTGTGGGGCTACACAAGCGGTTCCCAAAGAGCTTTAGAACAAGGCATAGTTATCCCTGAAGGTTCCTTGGGCGGGGGACCCATCTCCAGCCGTATGGCCATTTTTGGGCCTGGAGCGACACCTAGTGGGAAAGCGTAGTATTGAGGCTGAAGGCAGCAGGAAAGCCTGCAGCCCCCAGGTCTGTGGGTGCTACGCAAGCGGTTCCCAAAGAGCTTTAGAACAAGGCATAGTTTTACCTGCTGGGTCTTTGGGCGGGGGACCCATCTCCAGCCGTATGGCCATTTTTGTGCCTGGCGCGGCGCCAAGTGGAAAGGGCGGTTTTGAGGCTGAAGGCAGCAGAAAAGCCTGCAGCCCCCAGGTCTTTGGGGCTACGGAAGCGATTCCCAAATAGCTTTAGAACAAGGCCTAGTTTTCCCTGCTGGCTCCTTGGGCGGGGGAACCATCTCCAGCCATATGGCCATTTTTGTGCCTGGCGCGGCACCAAGTGGGAAAGGGTTGTGTCGAGGCTGAAGGCAGCAGGAAAGCCCGCAGCGCCCAGGTCTGTGGGGCTACGCAAGCGGTTCCCTAAGAGCTTTAGAACAGGGCCTAGTTTTCCCTGTTGGCTCCTTGGGCGGGGGACCCATCTCCAGCCGTATAGCCATTTTTGTGCCTGGCGCGACACCAAGTGGGAAAGGGTGTTGTCGAGGCTGAAGGCAGCAGAAAAGCCCGCAGCCCCCAGGTCTGTGGGGCTACGCAAGCGGTTCCCAAAGAGCTTTAGAACAAGACATAGTTTTCCCTGCTGGGTCTTTGGGCGGGGGACCCATCCCCAGCCGTATGGCTGTTTTTGTGCCTGGCGCGGCGCCAAGTGGAAAGGGCGGTTTTGAGGCTGAACGCAGCAGAAAAGCCTGCAGCCCCCAGGTCTTTGGGGCTACGCAAGCGATTCCCAAAGAGCTTTAGAACAAGGCCTAGTTTTCCCTGCTGGGTCTTTGGGCGGGGGACCCATCTCCAGCTTTATAGCCATTTTTGTGCCTGGCGCTACGCCAAGTGGGAAAGGGTGGTGTGGAGGCTGAAGGCAGCAGGAAAGCCCGCAGCCCCCAGGTCTGTGGGGCTACGCAAGCGGTTCCCTAAGAGCTTTAGAACAAGGCTTAGTTTTCCCTGCTGGCTCCTTGTGCGGGGGACCCATCTCCAGCCGTATGGCCATTATTGCTCTTGGCGCGGCTCCAAGTGGGAAAGGGTGATGTCGAGGCTGAAGGCAGCAGGAAAGCCCGCAGCCCCCAGGTCTGTGAAGCTACGCAAGCGGTTCCCAAAGAGCTTTAGAACAAGGCATACTTTTCCCTGCTGGCTCTTTGGGCTGGGGACCCATCTCCAGCCGTATGGCTGTTTTTGTGCCTGGTGTGGCACCAAGTGGGAAAGGGTGGTGTCGAGGCTGAAGGCAGCAAAACCCTGCAGCCCCCAGGTCTTTGGGGCTACGCAAGCGGTTCCCAAAGAGTTTTAGATCAAGGCCTAGTTTTCCCTGCTGGCTCCTTGGGCGGGCGACCCACCTCCAGCTGTATGGCCATTTGTGTGCCTGGTGCGGGGCCAAGAGGGAAAGGGTGGTGTCGAGGCTGAAGGCAGCAGGAAGGCCCGCAGCCCCCAGGTCTGTGGGGCTACGCAAGAGGTTCCCAAATAGCTTTAGAACAAGGCATAGTTTTCCCTGCTGGCTCCTTGGGCGGGGGACCCATCTCCAGCCGTATGGCTGTTTTTGTGCCTGGAGCGACACCTAGTGGGAAAGTGTAATATTGAGGTTGAAGGCAGCAGGAAAGCCTGCAGCCCCCAGGTTTGTGGGTGCTACGCAAGCGGTTCCCAAAGAGCTTTAGAACAAGGCATAGTTTTCCCTGCTGGCTCTTTTGGGCGGGGGACCCATCTCCAGCCGTATGGCTGTTTTTGTGCCTGGCGTGGCACCAAGTGGGAAAGGGTGGTTTCGAGGCTGAAGGCAGCAGAAAAGCCTGCAGCCCCCAGGTCTGTGGGGCTACGCAAGCGGTTCCCTAAGAGCTTTAGAACAAGGCCTAGTTTTCCCTGCTGGCTCCTTGGGCGGGAGACCCATCTCCAGCCGTATAGCCATTTTTGTGCCTGGCGCGGCGCCAAGTGGAAAGGGCGGTTTTGAGGCTAAACGCAGCAGAAAAGCCTGCAGCCCCCAGGTCTGTGGGGCTACGCAAGCGGTTCCCAAAGATCTTTAGAACAAGGCCTAGTTTTCCCTGCTGGCTCTTTGGGCGGGGGACCCATCTCCAGCCGTATGGCTGTTTTTGTGCCTGGCGTGGCACCAAGTGGGAAAGGGTGGTGTCGAGGCTGAAGGCAGCAGGAAAGCCCGCAGCACCCAGGTCTGTGGGGTTACGCAAGCGGTTCCCAAAGAGCTTTAGAACAAGGCATAGTTTTCCCTGCTGGCTCCTTGGGTGGGGGAACCATCTCCAGCCATATAGCCATTTTTGTGCCTGGCGCGGCGCCAAGTGGAAAGGGTGGTGTCTAGGCTGAAGGCAGCAGAAATACCTGTAGACCCCAGGTCTTTGGGGCTACGCAAGCGGTTCCCAAAGAGCTTTAGAACAAGGCCTAGTTTTCCCTGTTGGCTCCTTGGGCGGGGGACCCATCTCCAGCCGTATAGCCATTTTTGTCCCTGGCGCGACGCCAAGTGGGAAAGAGTGGTGTGGAGGCAGAAGGCAGCAGGAAAGCCCGCAGCCCCCAGGTCTGTGGGGCTACGCAAGCGGATCCCAAAGAGCTTTAGAACAAGACATAGTTTTCCCTGCTGGCCCCTTGGGCGGGGGACCCATCTCCAGCCGTATGGCTGTTTTTGTGCCTGGCGTGGCACCAAGTGGGAAAGGGTGGTGTCGAGGCTGAAGGCAGCAGGAAAGCCCGCAGCCCCCAGGTCTGTGGGGCTACGCAAGTGGTTCCCAAAGAGCTTTAGAAGAAGGCATAGTTTTCCCTGCTGGCTCCTTGGGCGGGGGACCCATCTCCAGCCGTATAGCCATTTTTGTGCCTGGCGTTGCACCAAGTGGGAAAGGGTGGTTTCGAGGCTGAAGGCAGCAGGAAAGCCCGCAGCACCCAGGTCTGTGGGGCTACGCAAGCGGTTCCCAAAGAGCTTTAGAACAAGGCATAGTTTTCCCTGCTGGCTCTTTGGGCGGGGGACCCATCTCCAGCCGTATGGCTGTTTTTGTGCCTGGCGTGGTACCAAGTGGGAAAGGGTGGTGTGGAGGCTGAAGGCAGCAGGAAAGCCCGCAGCCCCCAGGTCTGTGGGGCTACGCAAGCGGTTCCCCAAGAGCTGTAGAACAAGGCATAGTTTTCCCTGCTGGTTCCTTGGGCGGGGGACCCATCTCCAGCCGTATGGCCATTTTTGGGCCTGGAGCGACACCTAGTGGGAAAGCGTAGTATTGACGTTGAAGGCAGCAGGAAAGCCTGCAGCCCCCAGGTCTGTGGGTGCTACGCAAGCAGTTCCCAAAGAGCTTTAGAACAAGGCATAGTTTTCCATTCAGGGTCTTTGGGCGGGGGACCCATCTCCAGCCGTATGGCTATTTTTGTGCCTGGCGCGGCGCCAAGTGGAAAGGGCGGTTTTGAGGCTGAAGGCAGCAGAAAAGCCCGCAGCCCCCAGGTCTGTGGGGCTACGCAAGCGGTTCCCAAAGAGCTTTAGAACAAGGCCTATTTTTGCCTGCTGGGTCTTTGGGAGGGGGAACCATCTCCAGCTGTATGGCCATTTTTGTGCCTGGCGCGGCTCTAAGTGGGAAAGGGTGGTGTCGGGGCTGAAGGCAGCAGAAAAACCTGCAGCCCCCAGGTCTTTGGGGCTACGCAAGCGGTTCCCAAAGAGTTTTAGATCAAGGCCTAGTTTTCCCTGCTGGCTCCTTGGGCGGGCGACCCACCTCCAGCTGTATGGCCATTTTTGTGCCTGGCGTGGGGCCAAGAGGGAAAGGGTGGTGTCGAGGCTGAAGGCAGCAGGAAGGCCCGCAGCCCCCAGGTCTGTGGGGCTACGCAAGAGGTTCCCAAATAGCTTTAGAACAAGGCATAGTTTTCCCTGCTGGCTCCTTGGGCGGGGGACCCATCTCCAGCCGTATGGCTGTTTTTGTGCCTGGAGCGACACCTAGTGGGAAAGTGTAATATTGAGGTTGAAGGCAGCAGGAAAGCCTGCAGCCCCCAGGTTTGTGGGTGCTACGCAAGCGGTTCCCAAAGAGCTTTAGAACAAGGCATAGTTTTCCCTGCTGGCTCTTTGGGCGGGGGACCCATCTCGAGCCGTATGGCTGTTTTTGTGCCTGGCGTGGCACCAAGTGGGAAAGGGTGGTTTCGAGGCTGAAGGCAGCAGAAAAGCCTGCAGCCCCCAGGTCTGTGGGGCTACGCAAGCGGTTCCCTAAGAGCTTTAGAACAAGGCCTAGTTTTCCCTGCTGGCTCCTTGGGCGGGCGACCCATCTCCAGCCGTATAGCCATTTTTGTGCCTGGCGCGGCGCCAAGTGGAAAGGGCGGTTTTGAGGCTGAACGCAGCAGAAAAGCCTGCAGCCCCCAGGTCTTTGGGGCTACGCAAGCGATTCCCAAATAGCTTTAGAACAAGGCCTAGTTTTCCCTGCTGGCTCCTTGTGCGGGCGACCCATCTCCAGCCACATGGCCATTTTTGTGCCTGGCGCGACACCATGTGGGAAAGGGTGGTGTGGAGGCTGAAGGCAGCAGGAAAGCCCGCAGCCCCCAGGTCTGTGGGGCTACGCAAGCGGTTCCCAAAGATGTTTAGAACAAGGCCTAGTTTTCCCTGCTGGCTCCTTGGGCGGGGGACCCATCTCCAGCCGTATGGCTGTTTTTGTGCCTGGCGTGGCACCAAGTGGGAAAGGGTGGTTTCGAGGCTGAAGGCAGCAGGAAAGCCCGCAGCCCCCAGGTCTGTGGGGCTACGCAAGCAGTTCCCAAAGAGCTTTAGAACAAGGCATAGTTTTCCCTGCTGGCTCCTTGGGCGGGGGGCCCATCTCCAGCTGTATAGCCATTTTTGTGCCTGGCGCTATGCCAAGTGGGAAAGGGTGGTGTGGAGGCTGAAGGCAGCAGGAAAGCCCGCAGCCCCCAGGTCTGTGGGGCTACACAAGCGGTTCCCAAAGAGCTTTAGAACAAGGCATAGTTATCCCTGAAGGTTCCTTGGGCGGGGGACCCATCTCCAGCCGTATGGCCATTTTTGGGCCTGGAGCGACACCTAGTGGGAAAGCGTAGTATTGAGGCTGAAGGCAGCAGGAAAGCCTGCAGCCCCCAGGTCTGTGGGTGCTACGCAAGCGGTTCCCAAAGAGCTTTAGAACAAGGCATAGTTTTACCTGCTGGGTCTTTGGGCGGGGGACCCATCTCCAGCCGTATGGCCATTTTTGTGCCTGGCGCGGCGCCAAGTGGAAAGGGCGGTTTTGAGGCTGAAGGCAGCAGAAAAGCCTGCAGCCCCCAGGTCTTTGGGGCTACGGAAGCGATTCCCAAATAGCTTTAGAACAAGGCCTAGTTTTCCCTGCTGGCTCCTTGGGCGGGGGAACCATCTCCAGCCATATGGCCATTTTTGTGCCTGGCGCGGCACCAAGTGGGAAAGGGTTGTGTCGAGGCTGAAGGCAGCAGGAAAGCCCGCAGCGCCCAGGTCTGTGGGGCTACGCAAGCGGTTCCCTAAGAGCTTTAGAACAGGGCCTAGTTTTCCCTGTTGGCTCCTTGGGCGGGGGACCCATCTCCAGCCGTATAGCCATTTTTGTGCCTGGCGCGACACCAAGTGGGAAAGGGTGTTGTCGAGGCTGAAGGCAGCAGAAAAGCCCGCAGCCCCCAGGTCTGTGGGGCTACGCAAGCGGTTCCCAAAGAGCTTTAGAACAAGACATAGTTTTCCCTGCTGGGTCTTTGGGCGGGGGACCCATCCCCAGCCGTATGGCTGTTTTTGTGCCTGGCGCGGCGCCAAGTGGAAAGGGCGGTTTTGAGGCTGAACGCAGCAGAAAAGCCTGCAGCCCCCAGGTCTTTGGGGCTACGCAAGCGATTCCCAAAGAGCTTTAGAACAAGGCCTAGTTTTCCCTGCTGGGTCTTTGGGCGGGGGACCCATCTCCAGCTGTATAGCCATTTTTGTGCCTGGCGCTACGCCAAGTGGGAAAGGGTGGTGTGGAGGCTGAAGGCAGCAGGAAAGCCCGCAGCCCCCAGGTCTGTGGGGCTACGCAAGCGGTTCCCAAAGAGCTTTAGAACAAGGCATAGTTATCCCTGAAGGTTCCTTGGGCGGGGGACCCATCTCCAGCCGTATGGCCATTTTTGGGCCTTGAGCGACACCTAGTGGGAAAGCGTAGTATTGACGTTGAAGGCAGCAGGAAAGCCTGCAGCCCCCAGGTCTGTGGGTGCTACGCAAGCGGTTCCCAAAGAGCTTTAGAACAAGGCATAATTTTCCCTGCTGGCTCCTTGGGCGGGGGAACCATCTCCAGCCATATGGCCATTTTTGTGCCTGGCGCGGCACCAAGTGGGAAAGGGTTGTGTCGAGGCTGAAGGCAGCAGGAAAGCCCGCAGCGCCCAGGTCTGTGGGGCTACGCAAGCGGTTCCCAAAGAGCTTTAGAACAAGGCATAGTTTTCCCTGCTGGTTCTTTGGGCGTGGGACCCATCTCCAGCCATATGGCCATTTTTGTACCTAGCGCAGTGCAAAGTGGCAAAGGGTCATGTCAAGGCAGAAGGCAGCAGGAAAGCCCGCAGCCCCCAGGTCTGTGGGGCTACGCAAGCGGTTCCCAAAGAGCTTTAGAACAAGGCATAGTTTTCCCTGCTGGCTCTTTGGGCGGGGGACCCATCTCCAGCCGTATGGCTGTTTTTGTGCCTGGCGTGGTACCAAGTGGGAAAGGGTGGTGTCAAGGCTGAAGGCAGCAGGAAAGCCCGCAGCCCCCAGGTCTGTGGGGTTACGCAAGCGGTTCCCAAAGAGCTTTAGAACAAGGCATAGTTTTCCCTGCTGGCTCCTTGGATGGGGGACCCATCTCCAGCCGTATGGCCATTTTTGGGCCTGGAGCGACACCTAGTGGGAAAGCGTAGTATTGACGTTGAAGGCAGCAGGAAAGCCTGCAGCCCCCAGGTCTGTGGGTGCTACGCAAGCGGTTCCCAAAGAGCTTTAGAACAAGGCATAGTTTTCCATTCAGGGTCTTTGGGCGGGGGACCCATCTCCAGCCGTATGGCCATTTTTGTGCCTGGCGCGGCGCCAAGTGGAAAGGGCGGTTTTGAGGCTGATGGCAGCAGAAAAGCCCGCAGCCCCCAGGTCTGTGGGGCTACGCAAGCGGTTCCCAAAGAGCTTTAGAACAAGGCCTATTTTTGCCTGCTGGGTCTTTGGGAGGGGGAACCATCTCCAGCTGTATGGCCATTTTTGTGCCTGGCGCGGCTCTAAGTGGGAAAGGGTGGTGTCGGGGCTGAAGGCAGCAGAAAAACCTGCAGCCCCCAGGTCTTTGGGGCTACGCAAGCGGTTCCCAAAGAGTTTTAGATCAAGGCCTAGTTTTCCCTGCTGGCTCCTTGGGCGGGGGACCATTCTCCAGACGTATAGCAATTTTTGTGACTGGCGCGGCACCAAGTGGGAAAGGGTGGTGTCGAGGCTGAAGGCAGCAGGAAGGCCCGCAGCTCCCAGGTCTGTGGGGCTACGCAAGAGGTTCCCTAAGAGCTTTAGAACAAGGCTTAGTTTTCCCTGCTGGCTCCTTGTGCGGGGGACCCATCTCCAGCCGTATGGCCATTATTGCTCTTGGCGAGGCGCCAAGTGGGAAAGGGTGATGTCGAGGCTAAAGGCAGCAGGAAAGCCCGCAGCCCCCAGGTCTGTGGGGCTACGCAAGCGGTTCCCTAAGAGCTTTAGAACAAGGCATAATTTTCCCTGCTGGCTCCTTGGGCGGGGGACCCATCTCCAGCCGTATGGCCATTTTTGGGCCTGGAGCGACACCTAGTGGGAAAGCGTAGTATTGAGGCTGAAGGCAGCAGGAAAGCCTGCAGCCCCCAGGTCTGTGGGTGCTACGCAAGCGGTTCCCAAAGAGCTTTAGAATAAGGCATAGTTTTCCCTTCTGGGTCTTTGGGCGGGGGACCCATCTCCATCTGTATGGCCATTTTAGTGCCTGGCGTGGCGCCAAGTGGAAAGGGTGATGTCGAGGCTGAAGGCAGCAGGAAAGCCCGCAGCCCCCAGGTCTGTGAAGCTACGCAAGCGGTTCCCAAAGAGTTTTAGATCAAGGCCTAGTTTTCCCTGCTGGCTCCTTGGGCGGGCGACCCACCTCCAGCTGTATGGCCATTTTTGTGCCTGGCGTGGGGCCAAGAGGGAAAGGGTGGTGTCGAGGCTGAAGGCAGCAGGAAGGCCCGCAGCCCCCAGGTCTGTGGGGCTACGCAAGAGGTTCCCATAGAGCTTTAGAACAAGGCATAGTTTTCCCTGCTGGCTCCTGGGGCGGGGGACCCATCTCCAGCCGTATGGCTGTTTTTGTGCCTGGAGCGACACCTAGTGGGAAAGTGTAATATTGAGGTTGAAGGCAGCAGGAAAGCCTGCAGCCCCCAGGTTTGTGGGTGCTACGCAAGCGGTTCCCAAAGAGCTTTAGAACAAGGCATAGTTTTCCCTGCTGGCTCTTTGGGCGGGGGACCCATCTCCAGCCGTATGGCTGTTTTTGTGCCTGGCGTGGCACCAAGTGGGAAAGGGTGGTTTCGAGGCTGAAGGCAGCAGAAAAGCCTGCAGCCCCCAGGTCTGTGGGGCTACGCAAGCGGTTCCCTAAGAGCTTTAGAACAAGGCCTAGTTTTCCCTGCTGGCTCCTTGGGCGGGAGACCCATCTCCAGCCGTATAGCCATTTTTGTGCCTGGCGCGGCGCCAAGTGGAAAGGGCGGTTTTGAGGCTGAACGCAGCAGAAAAGCCTGCAGCCCCCAGGTCTTTGGGGCTACGCAAGCGATTCCCAAATAGCTTTAGAACAAGGCCTAGTTTTCCCTGCTGGCTCCTTGTGCGGGCGACCCATCTCGAGCCACATGGCCATTTTTGTGCCTGGCGCGACACCAAGTGGGAAAGGGTGGTGTGGAGGCTGAAGGCAGCAGGAAAGCCCGCAGCCCCCAGGTCTGTGGGGCTACGCAAGCGGTTCCCAAAGATCTTTAGAACAAGGCATAGTTTTCCCTGCTGGCTCTTAGGGCGGGGGACCCATCTCCAGCCGTATGGCTGTTTTTGTGCCTGGCGTGGCACCAAGTGGGAAAGGGTGGTTTCGAGGCTGAAGGCAGCAGGAAAGCCTGCAGCCCCCAGGTCTGTGGGGCTACGCAAGCAGTTCCCAAAGAGCTTTAGAAGAAGGCATAGTTTTCCCTGCTGGCTCTTAGGGCGGGGGACCCATCTCCAGCCGTATGGCTGTTTTTGTGCCTGGCGTGGCACCAAGTGGGAAAGGGTGCTGTCGAGGCTGAAGGCAGCAGGAAAGCCCGCAGCACCCAGGTCTGTGGGGCTACGCAAGCGGTTCCCAAAGAGCTTTAGAACAAGGCATAGTTTTCCCTGCTGGCTCCTTGGGTGGGGGAACCATCTCCAGCCATATGGCCATTTTTGTGCCTGGCGCGGCGCCAAGTGGAAAGGGTGGTGTCTAGGCTGAAGGCAGCAGAAATACCTGTAGACCCCAGGTCTTTGGGGCTACGCAAGCGGTTCCCAAAGAGCTTTAGAACAAGGCCTAGTTTTCCCTGTTGGCTCCTTGGGCGGGGGACCCATCTCCAGCCGTATAGCCATTTTTGTCCCTGGCGCGACGCCAAGTGGGAAAGAGTGGTGTGGAGGCAGAAGGCAGCAGGAAAGCCCGCAGCCCCCAGGTCTGTGGGGCTACGCAAGCGGATCCCAAAGAGCTTTAGAACAAGACATAGTTTTCCCTGCTGGCCCCTTGGGCGTGGGACCCATCTCCAGCCGTATGGCTGTTTTTGTGCCTGGCGTGGCACCAAGTGGGAAAGGGTGGTGTCGAGGCTGAAGGCAGCAGGAAAGCCCGCAGCCCCCAGGTCTGTGGGGCTACGCAAGTGGTTCCCAAAGAGCTTTAGAAGAAGGCATAGTTTTCCCTGCTGGCTCCTTGGGCGGGGGACCCATCTCCAGCCGTATAGCCATTTTTGTGCCTGGCGTTGCACCAAGTGGGAAAGGGTGGTTTCGAGGCTGAAGGCAGCAGGAAAGCCCGCAGCCCCCAGGTCTGTGGGGCTACGCAAGCGGTTCCCAAAGAGCTTTAGAACAAGGCATAGTTTTCCCTGCTGGCTCTTTGGGCGGGGGACCCATCTCCAGCCGTATGGCTGTTTTTGTGCCTGGCGTGGTACCAAGTGGGAAAGGGTGGTGTCGAGGCTGAAGGCAGCAGGAAAGCCCGCAGCCCCCAGGTCTGTGGGGCTACGCAAGCGGTTCCCCAAGAGCTGTAGAACAAGGCATAGTTTTCCCTGCTGGCTCCTTGGGTGGGGGACCCATCTCCAGCCGTATGGCCATTTTTGGGCCTGGAGCGACACCTAGTGGGAAAGCGTAGTATTGACGTTGAAGGCAGCAGGAAAGCCTGCAGCCCCCAGGTCTGTGGGTGCTACGCAAGCGGTTCCCAAAGAGCTTTAGAACAAGGCCTAGTTTTCCCTTCTGGGTCTTTGGGCGGGGGACCCATCTCCAGCCGTATGGCCATTTTTGTGCCTGGCGCGGCGCCAAGTGGAAAGGGCGGTTTTGAGGCTGAAGGCAGCAGAAAAGCCCGCAGCCCCCAGGTCTGTGGGGCTACGCAAGCGGTTCCCAAAGAGCTTTAGAACAAGGCCTATTTTTGCCTGCTGGGTCTTTGGGAGGGGGAACCATCTCCAGCTGTATGGCCATTTTTGTGCCTGGCGCGGCTCTAAGTGGGAAAGGGTGGTGTCGGGGCTGAAGGCAGCAGAAAAACCTGCAGCCCCCAGGTCTTTGGGGCTACGCAAGCGGTTCCCAAAGAGTTTTAGATCAAGGCCTAGTTTTTCCTGCTGGCTCCTTGGGCGGGGGACCATTCTCCAGACGTATAGCAATTTTTGTGCCTGGTGCGGCACCAAGTGGGAAAGGGTGGTGTCGAGGCTGAAGGCAGCAGGAAGGCCCGCAGCTCCCAGGTCTGTGGGGCTACGCAAGAGGTTCCCTAAGAGCTTTAGAACACGGCATAGTTTTCCCTGCTGGCTCCTTGTGCGGGGGACCCATCTCCAGCCGTATGGCCATTTTTGTGCCTGGCGCACCGCCAAGTGGGAAAGGGTGGTGTCAAGGCTGAAGGCAGCAGGAAAGCTCGCAGCCCCAGGTCTGTGGGGCTACGCAAGCGGTTCCCTAAGAGCTTTAGAATAAGGAATAGTTTTCCCTGCTGGCTCCTTGGGCGGGGGACCCATCTCCAGCCGTATGGCCATTTTTGGGCCTGGAGCGACACCTAGTGGGAAAGCGTAGTATTGAGGCTGAAGGCAGCAGGAAAGCCTGCAGCCCCCAGGTCTGTGGGGCTACGCAAGCGGTTCCCTAAGAGCTTTAGAATAAGGCATAGTTTTCCCTTCTGGGTTTTTCGGCGGGGGACCCATCTCCAGCCGTATGGCCATTTTAGTGCCTGGCGCGGCGCCAAGTGGAAAGGGCGTTTTGGAGGCTGAAGGCAGTAGGAAAGCCCGCAGCCCCCAGGTCTGTGGGGCTACGCAAGCGGTTCCCAAATAGCTTTAGAACAAGGCATAGTTTTCCCTGCTGGCTCCTTGGGCGGGGGACCCATCTTCAGCCGTATAGCCATTTTTGTGCCTGGCTTGGCACCAAGTGGGAAAGGGTGGTTTCGAGGCTGAAGGCAGCAGGAAAGCCCGCAGCCCCCAGGTCTGTGGGGCTACGCAAGCGGTTCCCTAAGAGCTTTAGAACAAGGCCTAGTTTTCCCTGCTGGCTCTTTGGGCGGGGGACCCATCTCTAGCCGTATGGCTGTTTTTGTGCCTGGCGTGGCACCAAGTGGGAAAGGGTGGTGTCGAGGCTGAAGGCAGCAGGAAAGCCCGCAGCCCCCAGGTCTGTGGGGTTATGCAAGCGGTTCCCAAAGAGCTTTAGAACAAGGCCTAGTTTTCCCTGCTGGCTCCTTGGGCGGGGGACCTATCTTCAGCTGTATAGCCATTTTTGTGCCTGGCATGGCACCAAGTGGGAAATGGTCATGTCAAGGCTGAAGGCAGCAGGAAAGCCCGCAGCCCCCACGTCTGTGGGGCTACGCAAGTGATTCCCAAAGAGCTTTAGAACAAGGCCTAGTTTTCCCTGCTGGCTCCTTGGGTGGGGGACGCAATTCCAGTCGTATGGCCATTTTTGCTCCTGGCGCGGCGCCAAGTGGGAAAGGGTGGTGTCGAGGCTGAAGGCAGCAGGAAAGCCCGCAGCCCCCAGGTCTGTGGGGCTACGCAAGCGGTTCCCAAATAGCTTTAGAACACGGCATATTTTTCCCTGCTGGCTCCTTGGGCGGGGGACCCATCTTCAGCCGTATAGCCATTTTTGTGCCTGGCTTGGCACCAAGTGGGAAAGGGTGGTTTCGAGGCTGAAGGCAGCAGGAAAGCCCGCAGCCCCCAGGTCTGTGGGGCTACGCAAGCGGTTCCCAAATAGCTTTAGAACAAGGCATAGTTTTCCTTGCTGGCTCCTTGGGTGGGGGAACCATCTCCAGCCATATGGCCATTTTTGTGCCTGGCGCGGCGCCAAGTGGAAAGGGTGGTGTCGAGGCTGAAGGCAGCAGAAATACCTGTAGCCCCCAGGTCTTTGGGGCTACGCAAGCGGTTCCCAAAGAGCTTTAAAAGAAGGCCTAGTTTTCCCTGTTGGCTCCTTGGGCGGGGGACCCATCTCCAGCCGTATAGCCATTTTTGTGCCTGGCGCGACGCCAAGTGGGAAAGAGTGGTGTGGAGGCTGAAGGCAGCAGGAAAGCCCGCAGCCCCCAGGTCTGTGGGGCTACGCAAGCGGTTGCCAAAGAGCTTTAGAACAAGGCATAATTTTCCCTGCTGGGTCTTTGGGAGGGGGAACCATCTCCAGCTGTATGGCCATTTTTGTGCCTGGCGCGGCGCCAAGTGGGAAAGGGTGGTTTCGAGGCTGAAGGCAGCAGAAAGGCTTGCAGCCCCCAGGTCTGTGGGGCTACGCAAGCGGTTCCCAAATAGCTTTAGAACAAGGCCTAGTTTTTCCTGCTGGCTCCTTGGGCGGGGGACCTATCTTCAGCCGTATAGCCTTTTTTTTTTGCCTGGCGCGGCACCAAGTGGGAAATGGTCATGTCAAGGCTGAAGGCAGCAGGAAAGCCCGCAGCACCCAGGTCTGTGGGGCTACGCAAGCGGTTCCCAAAGAGCTTTAGAACAAGGCATAGCTTTCCCTGCTGGCTGCTTGGGTGGGGGAACCATCTCCAGACGTATGGTCATTTTTGTGCCTGGAGCGACACCTAGTGGGAAAGCGTAGTATTGAGGCTGAAGGCAGCAGAAAAGCCTGCAGCCCCCAGGTCTGTGGGTGCTACGCAAGCAGTTCCCAAAGAGGTTTAGAACAAGGCCTAGTTTTCCCGTCAGGGTCTTTGGGCGGGGGATCCATCTCCAGCTGTATGGCTGTTTTTGTGCCTGGCGTGGCACCAAGTGGGAAAGGGTGGTGTGGAGGCAGAAGGCAGCAGGAAAGCCCGCAGCCCCCAGGTCTGTGGGGCTACGCAAGCGGATCCCAAAGAGCTTTAGAACAAGACATAGTTTTCCCTGCTGGCCCCTTGGGCGTGGGACCCATCTCCAGCTGTATGGCTGTTTTTGTGCCTGGCGTGGCACCAAGTGGGAAAGGGTGGTGTCGAGGCTGAAGGCAGCAGGAAAGCCCGCAGCCCCCAGGTCTGTGGGGCTACGCAAGTGGTTCCCAAAGAGCTTTAGAAGAAGGCATAGTTTTCCCTGCTGGCTCCTTGGGCGTGGGACCCATCTCCAGCCGTATAGCCATTTTTGTGCCTGGCGTTGCACCAAGTGGGAAAGGGTGGTTTCGAGGCTAAAGGCAGCAGGAAAGCCCGCAGCCCCCAGGTCTGTGGGGCTACGCAAGCGGTTCCCAAAGAGCTTTAGAACAAGGCATAGTTTTCCCTGCTGGCTCTTTGGGCGGGGGACCCATCTCCAGCCGTATGGCTGTTTTTGTGCCTGGCGTGGTACCAAGTGGGAAAGGGTGGTGTCGAGGCTGAAGGCAGCAGGAAGGCCCGCAGCTCCCAGGTCTTTGGGGCTACGCAAGAGGTTCCCTAAGAGCTTTAGAACAAGGCTTAGTTTTCCCTGCTGGCTCCTTGTGCGGGGGACCCATCTCCAGCCGTATGGCCATTATTGCTCTTGGCGCGGCGCCAAGTGGGAAAGGGTGATGTCGAGGCTAAAGGCAGCAGGAAAGCCCGCAGCCCCCAGGTCTGTGGGGCTACGCAAGCGGTTCCCTAAGAGCTTTAGAACAAGGCATAATTTTCCCTGCTGGCTCCTTGGGCGGGGGACCCATCTCCAGCCGTATGGCCATTTTTGGGCCTGGAGCGACACCTAGTGGGAAAGCGTAGTATTGAGGCTGAAGGCAGCAGGAAAGCCTGCAGCCCCCAGGTCTGTGGGTGCTACGCAAGCGGTTCCCAAAGAGCTTTAGAACAAGGCATAGTTTTCCCTTCTGGGTCTTTGGGCGGGGGACCCATCTCCATCTGTATGGCCATTTTAGTGCCTGGCGTGGCGCCAAGTGGAAAGGGTGATGTCGAGGCTGAAGGCAGCAGGAAAGCCCGCAGCCCCCAGGTCTGTGAAGCTATGCAAGCGGTTCCCAAAGAGCTTTAGAACAAGGCATACTTTTCCCTGCTGGCTTTTTGGGCTGGGGACCCATCTCCAGCCGTATGGCCATTTTTGTGCCTGGCGCGGCTCTAAGTGGGAAAGGGTGGTGTCGAGGCTGAAGGCAGCAAAAAACCTGCAGCCCCCAGGTCTTTGGGGATACGCAAGCGGTTCCCAAAGAGTTTTATATCAAGGCCTAGTTTTCCCTGCTGGCTCCTTGGGCGGGCGACCCACCTCCAGCTGTATGGCCATTTTTGTGCCTGGTGCGGGGCCAAGAGGGAAAGGGTGGTGTCGAGGCTGAAGGCAGCAGGAAGGCCCGCAGCCCCCAGGTTTGTGGGGCTACGCAAGAGGTTCCCAAATAGCTTTAGAACAAGGCATAGTTTTCCCTGCTGGCTCCTGGGGCGGGGGACCCATCTCCAGCCGTATGGCTGTTTTTGTGCCTGGAGCGACACCTAGTGGGAAAGTGTAATATTGAGGTTGAAGGCAGCAGGAAAGCCTGCAGCCCCCAGGTCTGTGGGGCTACGCAAGCGGTTCCCTAAGAGCTTTAGAACAAGGCCTAGTTTTCCCTGCTGGCTCCTTGGGCGGGAGACCCATCTCCAGCCGTATAGCCATTTTTGTGCCTGGCGCGGCGCCAAGTGGAAAGGGCGGTTTTGAGGCTGAACGCAGCAGAAAAGCCTGCAGCCCCCAGGTCTTTGGGGCTACGCAAGCGATTCCCAAATAGCTTTACAACAAGGCCTAGTTTTCCCTGCTGGCTCCTTGTGCGGGCGACCCATCTCGAGCCACATGGCCATTTTTGTGCCTGGCGCGACACCAAGTGGGAAAGGGTGGTGTGGAGGCTGAAGGCAGCAGGAAAGCCCGCAGCCCCCAGGTCTGTGGGGCTACGCAAGCGGTTCCCAAAGATCTTTAGAACAAGGCATAGTTTTCCCTGCTGGCTCTTAGGGCGGGGGACCCATCTCCAGCCGTATGGCTGTTTTTGTGCCTGGCGTGGCACCAAGTGGGAAAGGGTGGTTTCGAGGCTGAAGGCAGCAGGAAAGCCCGCAGCCCCCAGGTCTGTGGGGCTACGCAAGCGGTTCCCAAAGAGCTTTAGAAGAAGGCATAGTTTTCCCTGCTGGCTCTTAGGGCGGGGGACCCATCTCCAGCCGTATGGCTGTTTTTGTGCCTGGCGTGGCACCAAGTGGGAAAGGGTGCTGTCGAGGCTGAAGGCAGCAGGAAAGCCCGCAGCACCCAGGTCTGTGGGGCTACGCAAGCGGTTCCCAAAGAGCTTTAGAACAAGGCATAGTTTTCCCTGCTGGCTCCTTGGGTGGGGGAACCATCTCCAGCCATATAGCCATTTTTGTGCCTGGCGCGGCGCCAAGTGGAAAGGGTGGTGTCTAGGCTGAAGGCAGCAGAAATACCTGTAGACCCCAGGTCTTTGGGGCTACGCAAGCGGTTCCCAAAGAGCTTTAGAACAAGGCCTAGTTTTCCCTGTTGGCTCCTTGGGCGGGGGACCCATCTCCAGCCGTATAGCCATTTTTGTCCCTGGCGCGACGCCAAGTGGGAAAGGGTGGTGTGGAGGCTGAAGGCAGCAGGAAAGCCCGCAGCCCCCAGGTCTGTGGTGCTACGCAAGCGGTTCCCCAAGAGCTGTAGAACAAGGCATAGTTTTCCCTGCTGGCTCTTTGGGCGGGGGACCCATCTCCAGCCGTATGGCCATTTTTGGGCCTGGAGCGACACCTAGTGGGAAAGCGTAGTATTGACGTTGAAGGCAGCAGGAAAGCCTGCAGCCCCCAGGTCTGTGGGTGCTACGCAAGCGGTTCCCAAAGAGCTTTAGAACAAGGCATAGTTTTCCATTCAGGGTCTTTGGGCGGGGGACCCATCTCCAGCCGTATGGCCATTTTTGTTCCTGGCGCGGCGCCAAGTGGAAAGGGCGGTTTTGAGGCTGAAGGCAGCAGAAAAGCCCGCAGCCCCCAGGTCTGTGGGGCTACGCAAGCGGTTCCCAAAGAGCTTTAGAACAAGGCCTATTTTTGCCTGCTGGGTCTTTGGGAGGGGGAACCATCTCCAGCTGTATGGCCATTTTTGTGCCTGGCGCGGCTCTAAGTGGGAAAGGGTGGTGTCGGGGCTGAAGGCAGCAGAAAAACCTGCAGCCCCCAGGTCTTTGGGGCTACGCAAGCGGTTCCCAAAGAGTTTTCGATCAAGGCCTAGTTTTTCCTGCTGGCTCCTTGGGCGGGGGACCATTCTCCAGACGTATAGCAATTTTTGTGCCTGGTGCGGCACCAAGTGGGAAAGGGTGGTGTCGAGGCTGAAGGCAGCAGGAAGGCCCGCAGCTCCCAGGTCTGTGGGGCTACGCAAGAGGTTCCCTAAGAGCTTTAGAACACGGCATAGTTTTCCCTGCTGGCTCCTTGTGCGGGGGACCCATCTCCAGCCGTATGGCCATTTTTGTGCCTGGCGCGGCGCCAAGTGGGAAAGGGTGGTGTCGAGGCTGAAGGCAGCAGGAAAGCTCGCAGCCCCAGGTCTGTGGGGCTACGCAAGCGGTTCCCTAAGAGCTTTAGAATAAGGAATAGTTTTCCCTGCTGGCTCCTTGGGCGGGGGACCCATCTCCAGCCGTATGGCCATTTTTGGGCCTGGCGTGGCACCAATTGGGAAATGGTCATGTTAAGGCTGAAGGCAGCAGGAAAGCCCGCAGCCCCCAGGTCTGTGGGGCTACGCAAGTGATTCCCAAAGAGCTTTAGTACAAGGCCTAGTTTTCACTGTTGGCTCCTTGGGTGGGGGACCCATCTCCAGCCGTAAGGCTGTTTTTGTGCCTGGAGCGACACCTAGTGGGAAAGCGTATTATTGAGGCTGAAGGCAGCAGGAAAGCCCGCAGCCCCCAGGTCTGTGAAGCTACGCAAGCGGTTCCCAAAGAACTTTAGAACAAGGCATAGTTTTCCCTTCTGGCTCTTTGGGCTGGGGACCCATCTCCAGCCGTATGGCTGTTTTTGTGCCTGGCGTGGCACCAAGTGGGAAAGGGTGGTGTCGAGGCTGAAGGCAGCAGGAAAGCCCGCAGCCCCCAGGTCTGTGGGGCTACGCAAGCGGTTCCCAAAGAGCTTTAGAACAAGGCCTATTTTTGCCTACTGGGTCTTTGGGAGGGGGAAACATCTCCAGCTGTATGGCCATTTTTGTGCCTGGCGCGGCGCCAAGTGGGAAAGGGTCGTTTCGAGGATGAAGGCAGCAGAAAGGCCCGCAGCCCCCAGGTCTGTGGGGCTACGCAAGCGGTTCCCAAATAGCTTTAGAAGAAGGCCTAGTTTTTCCTGCTGGCTCTTTGGGCGGGGGACCTATCTTCAGCCGTATTGCCATTTTTGTGCCTGGCGCGGCACCAAGTGGGAAATGGTCATGTCAAGGCAGAAGGCAGCAGGAAAGCCCGCAGCCCCCAGGTCTGTGGGGCTACGCAAGTGATTCCCAAAGAGCTTTAGAACAAGGCCTAGTTTTCCCTGCTGGCTCCTTGGGTGGGGGACCCATCTCCAGCCGTATGGCCATTTTTGCTCCTGGCGCGGCGCCAAGTGGGAAAGGGTGGTGTGGAGGCTGAAGGCAGAAGGAAAGCCCGCAGCCCCCAGGTCTTTGGGGCTACGCAAGCGGTTCCCAAAGAGCTTTAGAACAAGGCATAGTTTTCCCTGCTGGGTCTTTGGGCTGGGGACCAATCTCCAGCCGTATGGCTGTTTTTGTGCCTGGTGTGGCACCAAGTGGGAAAGGGTGGTGTCGAGGCTGAAGGCAGCAAAAAACCTGCAGCCCCCAGGTCTGTGGGGCTACGCAAGAGGTTCCCAAATAGCTTTAGAACAAGGCATAGTTTTCCCTGCTGGCTCCTTGGGCGGGGGACCCATCTCCAGCCGTATGGCTGTTTTTGTGCCTGGAGCGACACCTAGTGGGAAAGTGTAATATTGAGGTTGAAGGCAGCAGGAAAGCCTGCAGCCCCCAGGTTTGTGGGTGCTACGCAAGCGGTTCCCTAAGAGCTTTAGAACAAGGCCTAGTTTTCCCTGCTGGCTCCTTGGGCGGGAGACCCATCTCCAGCCGTATGGCTGTTTTTGTGCCTGGCGTGGCACCAAGTGGGAAAGGGTGGTTTCGAGGCTGAAGGCAGCAGAAAAGCCTGCAGCCCCCAGGTCTGTGGGGCTACGCAAGCGGTTCCCAAAGAGCTTTAGAACAAGGCCTAGTTTTCCCTGCTGGCTCCTTGGGCGGGAGACCCATCTCCAGCCGTATGGTCATTTTTGTGCCTGGCGCGGCGCCAAGTGGAAAGGGCGGTTTTGAGGCTGAACGCAGCAGAAAAGCCTGCAGCCCCCAGGTCTTTGGGGCTACGCAAGCGATTCCCAAATAGCTTTAGAACAAGGCCTAGTTTTCCCTGCTGGCTCCTTGTGCGGGCGACCCATCTCGAGCCACATGGCCATTTTTGTGCCTGGCGCGACACCAAGTGGGAAAGGGTGGTGTGGAGGCTGAAGGCAGCAGGAAAGCCCGCAGCCCCCAGGTCTGTGGGGCTACGCAAGCGGTTCCCAAAGATCTTTAGAACAAGGCATAGTTATCCCTGTTGGCTCTTTGGGCGGGGGACCCATCTCCAGCCTTATGGCTGTTTTTGTGCCTGCCGTGGCACCAAGTGGGAAAGGGTGGTTTCGAGGCTGAAGGCAGCAGGAAAGCCCGCAGCCCCCAGGTCTGTGGGGCTACGCAAGCAGTTCCCAAAGAGCTTTAGAAGAAGGCATAGTTTTCCCTGCTGGCTCTTAGGGCGGGGGACCCATCTCCAGCCGTATGGCTGTTTTTGTGCCTGGCGTGGCACCAAGTGGGAAAGGGTGCTGTCGAGGCTGAAGGCAGCAGGAAAGCCCGCAGCCCCCAGGTCTGTGGGGTTACGCAAGCGGTTCCCAAAGAGCTTTAGAACAAGGCATAGTTTTCCCTGCTGGCTCCTTGGGTGGGGGAACCATCTCCAGCCATATAGCCATTTTTGTGCCTGGCGCGGCGCCAAGTGGAAAGGGTGGTGTCTAGGCTGAAGGCAGCAGAAATACCTGTAGACCCCAGGTCTTTGGGGCTACGCAAGCGGTTCCCAAAGAGCTTTAGAACAAGGCCTAGTTTTCCCTGTTGGCTCCTTGGGCGGGGGACCCATCTCCAGCCGTATAGCCATTTTTGTCCCTGGCGCGACGCCAAGTGGGAAAGAGTGGTGTGGAGGCAGAAGGCAGCAGGAAAGCCCGCAGCCCCCAGGTCTGTGGGGCTACGCAAGAGGTTCCCTAAGAGCTTTAGAACAAGACATAGTTTTCCCTGCTGGCCCCTTGGGCGTGGGACCCATCTCCAGCCGTATGGCTGTTTTTGTGCCTGGCGTGGCACCAAGTGGGAAAGGGTGGTGTCGAGGCTGAAGGCAGCAGGAAAGCCCGCAGCCCCCAGGTCTGTGGGGCTACGCAAGCAGTTCCCAAAGAGCTTTAGAACAAGGCATAGTTTTCCCTGCTGGCTCTTTGGGCGGGGGACCCATCTCCAGCCGTATGGTCATTTTTGTGCCTGGCGCGGCGCCAAGTGGGAAAGGGTGGTGTCGAGGCTGAAGGCAGCAGGAAAGCTCGCAGCCCCAGGTCTGTGGGGCTACGCAAGCGGTTCCCTAAGAGCTTTAGAATAAGGAATAGTTTTCCCTGCTGGCTCCTTGGGCGGGGGACCCATCTCCAGCCGTATGGCCATTTTTGTGCCTGGAGCGACACCTAGTGGGAAAGCGTAGTATTGAGGCTGAAGGCAGCAGGAAAGCCCGCAGCCCCCAGGTCTGTGGGGCTACGCAAGCGGTTCCCAAAGAGCTTTAGAACAAGGCATAGCTTTCCCTGCTGGCTCCTTGGGTGGGGGAACCATCTCCAGCCGTATAGCCATTTTTGGGCCTGGAGCGACACCTAGTGGGAAAGTGTAATATTGAGGTTGAAGGCAGCAGGAAAGCCCGCAGCCCCCAGGTCTGTGAAGCTACGCAAGCGGTTCCCAAAGAGCTTTAGAACAAGGCATAGTTTTCCCTGCTGGCTCTTTGGGCTGGGGACCCATCTCCAGCCGTATGGCTGTTTTTGTGCCTGGCGTGGCACCAAGTGGGAAAGGGTGGTGTCGAGGCTGAAGGCAGCAGGAAAGCCCGCAGCCCCCAGGTCTGTGGGGCTACGCAAGCGGTTCCCAAAGAGCTTTAGAACAAGGCCTATTTTTGCCTACTGGGTCTTTGGGAGGGGGAACCATCTCCAGCTGTATGGCCATTTTTGTGCCTGGCGCGGCGCCAAGTGGGAAAGGGTGGTTTCGAGGATGAAGGCAGCAGAAAGGCCCGCAGCCCCCAGGTCTGTGGGGCTACGCAAGCGGTTCCCAAAGAGCTTTAGAAGAAGGCCTAGTTTTTCCTGCTGGCTCCTTGGGCGGGGGACCTATCTTCAGCCGTATAGCCATTTTTGTGCCTGGCGCGGCACCAAGTGGGAAATGGTCATGTCAAGGCAGAAGGCAGCAGGAAAGCTCGCAGCCCCCAGGTCTGTGGGGCTACGCAAGTGATTCCCAAAGAGCTTTAGAACAAGGCCTAGTTTTCCCTGCTGGCTCCTTGGGTGGGGGACCCATCTCCAGCCGTATGGCCATTTTTGCTCCTGGCGCGGCGCCAAGTGGGAAAGGGTGGTGTCGAGGCTGAAGGCAGCAGGAAAGCCCGCAGCCCCCAGGTCTTTGGGGCTACGCAAGCGGTTCCCAAAGAGCTTTAGAACACGGCATAGTTTTCCCTGCTGGCTCCTTGGGCGGGGGACCCATCTTCAGCCGTATAGCCATTTTTGTGCCTGGCTTGGCACCAAGTGGGAAAGGGTGGTTTCGAGGCTGAAGGCAGCAGGAAAGCCCGCAGCCCCCAGGTCTGTGGGGCTACGCAAGCGGTTCCCAAATAGCTTTAGAACAAGGCATAGTTTTCCCTGCTGGCTCCTTGGGTGGGGGAACCATCTCCAGCCATATGGCCATTTTTGTGCCTGGCGCGGCGCTAAGTGGAAAGGGTGGTGTCTAGGCTGAAGGCAGCAGAAATACCTGTAGCCCCCAGGTCTGTGGGGCTACGCAAGCGGTTCCCAAAGAGCTTTAGAAGAAGGCATAGTTTTCCCTGCTGGCTCCTTGTGCTGGCGACCCATCTCCAGCCATATGGCCATTTTTGTGCCTGGCGCGACACCTAGTGGGAAAGCGTAGTATTGAGGCTGAAGGCAACAGGAAAGCCTGCAGCCCCCAGGTCTGTGGGTGCTACGCAAGCGATTCCCAAAGAGCTTTAGAACAAGGCCTAGTTTTCCCTTCAGGGTCTTTGGGCGGGGGATCCATCTCCAGCTGTATGGCCATTTTAGTGCCTGGCGTGGCGCCAAGTGGAAAGGGCGTTTTGGAGGCTGAAGGCAGTAGGAAAGCCCGCAGCCCCCAGGTCTGTGGGGCTACGCAAGCGGTTCCCAAAGAGCTTTAGAACAAGGCATAGTTTTCCCAGCTGGCTCCTTGGGCGGGGGACCCATCTTCAGCCGTATAGCCATTTTTGTGCCTGGCTTGGCACCAAGTGGGAAAGGGTGGTTTCGAGGCTGAAGGCAGCAGGAAAGCCCGCAGCCCCCAGGTCTGTGGGGCTACGCAAGCGGTTCCCTAAGAGCTTTAGAACAAGGCCTAGTTTTCCCTGCTGGCTCTTTGGGCGGGGGACCCATCTCCAGCCGTATGGCTGTTTTTGTGCCTGGCGTGGCACCAAGTGGGAAAGGGTGGTGTCGAGGCTGAAGGCAGCAGGAAAGCCCGCAGCCCCCAGGTCTGTGGGGTTATGCAAGCGGTTCCCAAAGAGCTTTAGAACAAGGCCTAGTTTTCCCTGCTGGCTCCTTGGGCGGGGGACCCAATTCCAGCCGTATGGCCATTTTTGCTCCTGGCGCGGCGCCAAGTGGGAAAGAGTGGTGTGGAGGCTGAAGGCAGCAGGAAAGCCCGCAGCCCCCAGGTCTGTGGGGCTACGCAAGCGGTTGCCAAAGAGCTTTAGAACAAGGCATAATTTTCCCTGCTGGGTCTTTGGGAGGGGGAACCATCTCCAGCTGTATGGCCATTTTTGTGCCTGGCGCGGCGCCAAGTGGGAAAGGGTGGTTTCGAGGCTGAAGGCAGCAGAAAGGCTTGCAGCCCCCAGGTCTGTGGGGCTACGCAAGCGGTTCCCAAATAGCTTTAGAACAAGGCCTAGTTTTTCCTGCTGGCTCCTTGGGCGGGGGACCTATCTTCAGCCGTATAGCCTTTTTTTTTTGCCTGGCGCGGCACCAAGTGGGAAATGGTCATGTCAAGGCTGAAGGCAGCAGGAAAGCCCGCAGCCCCCAGGTCTGTGGGGCTACGCAAGCGGTTCCCAAAGAGCTTTAGAACAAGGCATAGCTTTCCCTGCTGGCTCCTTGGGTGGGGGAACCATCTCCAGACGTATGGTCATTTTTGTGCCTGGAGCGACACCTAGTGGGAAAGCGTAGTATTGAGGCTGAAGGCAGCAGGAAAGCCTGCAGCCTCCAGGTCTGTGGGTGCTACGCAAGCAGTTCCCAAAGAGGTTTAGAACAAGGCCTAGTTTTCCCGTCAGGGTCTTTGGGCGGGGGATCCATCTCCAGCTGTATGGCTATTTTAGTGCCTGGCGCGGCGCCAAGTGGAAAGGGCGGTTTGGAGGCTGAAGACAGCAGAAAAGCCTGCAGCCCCCAGGTCTTTGGGGCTACGCAAGCGGTTCCCAAAGAGCTTTAGAACACGGCATAGTTTTCCCTGCTGGCTCCTTGGGCGGGGGACCCATCTCCAGCCGTATAGCCATTTTTGTGCCTGGCGTGGCACCAAGTGGGAAAGGGTGGTTTTGAGGCTGAAGGCAGCAGGAAAGCCCGCAGCCCCCAGGTCTGTGGGGCTACGCAAGCGGTTCCCAAAGAGCTTTAGAACAAGGCATAGTTTTCCCTGCTGGCTCCTTGGGTGGGGGAACCATCTCCAGCCATATAGCCATTTTTGTGCCTGGCGCGGCGCCAAGTGGAAAGGGTGGTGTCTTGGCTGAAGGCAGCAGAAATACCTGTAGACCCCAGGTCTTTGGGGCTACGCAAGCGGTTCCCAAAGAGCTTTAGAACAAGGCGTAGTTTTCCCTGTTGGCTCCTTGGGCGGGGGACCCATCTCCAGCCGTATAGCCATTTTTGTCCCTGGCGCGACGCCAAGTGGGAAAGAGTGGTGTGGAGGCAGAAGGCAGCAGGAAAGCCCGCAGCCCCCAGGTCTGTGGGGCTACGCAAGCGGATCCCAAAGAGCTTTAGAACAAGACATAGTTTTCCCTTCTGGGTCTTTGGGCGTGGGACCCATCTCCAGCCGTATGGCTGTTTTTGTGCCTGGCGTGGCACCAAGTGGGAAAGGGTGGTGTCGAGGCTGAAGGCAGCAGGAAAGCCCGCAGCCCCCAGGTCTGTGGGGCTACGCAAGTGGTTCCCAAAGAGCTTTAGAAGAAGGCATAGTTTTCCCTGCTGGCTCCTTGGGCGTGGGACCCATCTCCAGCCGTATAGCCATTTTTGTGCCTGGCGTTGCACCAAGTGGGAAAGGGTGGTTTCGAGGCTAAAGGCAGCAGGAAAGCCCGCAGCCCCCAGGTCTGTGGGGCTACGCAAGCGTTTCCCAAAGAGTTTTAGATCAAGGCCTAGTTTTCCCTGCTGGCTCCTTGGGCGGGGGACCCATCTCCAGCCGTATGGCCATTTTTGTGCCTGGTGCGGGGCCAAGAGGGAAAGGGTGGTGTCGAGGCTGAAGGCAGCAGGAAGGCCCGCAGCCCCCAGGTCTGTGGGGCTACGCAAGAGGTTCCCAAATAGCTTTAGAACAAGGCATAGTTTTCCCTGCTGGCTCCTTGGGCGGGGGACCCATCTCCAGCCGTATGGCTGTTTTTGTGCCTGGAGCGACACCTAGTGGGAAAGTGTAATATTGAGGTTGAAGGCAGCAGGAAAGCCTGCAGCCCCCAGGTTTGTGGGTGCTACGCAAGCGGTTCCCAAAGAGCTTTAGAACAAGGCATAGTTTTCCCTGCTGGCTCTTTGGGCGGGGGACCCATCTCCAGCCGTATGGCTGTTTTTGTGCCTGGCGTGGCACCAAGTGGGAAAGGGTGGTTTCGAGGCTGAAGGCAGCAGAAAAGCCTGCAGCCCCCAGGTCTGTGGGGCTACGCAAGCGGTTCCCTAAGAGCTTTAGAACAAGGCCTAGTTTTCCCTGCTGGCTCCTTGGGCGGGAGACCCATCTCCAGCCGTATAGCCATTTTTGTGCCTGGCGCGGCGCCAAGTGGAAAGGGCGGTTTTGAGGCTGAACGCAGCAGAAAAGCCTGCAGCCCCCAGGTCTTTGGGGCTACGCAAGCGATTCCCAAATAGCTTTAGAACAAGGCCTAGTTTTCCCTGCTGGCTCCTTGTGCGGGCGACCCATCTCGAGCCACATGGCAATTTTTGTGCCTGGCGCGGCGCCAAGTGGGAAAGAGTGGTGTGGAGGCAGAAGGCAGCAGGAAAGCCCGCAGCCCCCAGGTCTGTGGGGCTACGCAAGCGGATCCCAAAGAGCTTTAGAACAAGACATAGTTTTCCCTGCTGGCCCCTTGGGCGTGGGACCCATCTCCAGCCGTATGGCTGTTTTTGTGCCTGGCGTGGCACCAAGTGGGAAAGGGTGGTGTCGAGGCTGAAGGCAGCAGGAAAGCCTGCAGCCCCCAGGTCTGTGGGGCTACGCAAGTGGTTCCCAAAGAGCTTTAGAAGAAGGCATAGTTTTCCCTGCTGGCTCCTTGGGCGGGGGACCCATCTCCAGCCGTATAGCCATTTTTGTGCCTGGCGTTGCACCAAGTGGGAAAGGGTGGTTTCGAGGCTGAAGGCAGCAGGAAAGCCCGCAGCACCCAGGTCTGTGGGGCTACGCAAGCGGTTCCCAAAGAGCTTTAGAACAAGGCATAGTTTTCCCTGCTGGCTCTTTGGGCGGGGGACCCATCTCCAGCCGTATGGCTGTTTTTGTGCCTGGCGTGGTACCAAGTGGGAAAGGGTGGTGTGGAGGCTGAAGGCAGCAGGAAAGCCCGCAGCCCCCAGGTCTGTGGGGCTACGCAAGCGTTTCCCCAAGAGCTGTAGAACAAGGCATAGTTTTCCCTGCTGGTTCCTTGGGCGGGGGACCCATCTCCAGCCGTATGGCCATTTTTGGGCCTGGAGCGACACCTAGTGGGAAAGCGTAGTATTGACGTTGAAGGCAGCAGGAAAGCCTGCAGCCCCCAGGTCTGTGGGTGCTACGCAAGCGGTTCCCAAAGAGCTTTAGAACAAGGCATAGTTTTCCATTCAGGGTCTTTGGGCGGGGGACCCATCTCCAGCCGTATGGCCATTTTTGTGCCTGGCGCGGCGCCAAGTGGAAAGGGCGGTTTTGAGGCTGAAGGCAGCAGAAAAGCCCGCAGCCCCCAGGTCTGTGGGGCTACGCAAGCGGTTCCCAAAGAGCTTTAGAACAAGGCCTATTTTTGCCTGCTGGGTCTTTGGGAGGGGGAACCATCTCCAGCTGTATGGCCATTTTTGTGCCTGGCGCGGCTCTAAGTGGGAAAGGGTGGTGTCGGGGCTGAAGGCAGCAGAAAAACCTGCAGCCCCCAGGTCTTTGGGGCTACGCAAGCGGTTCCCAAAGAGCTTTAGATCAAGGCCTAGTTTTTCCTGCTGGCTCCTTGGGCGGGGGACCATTCTCCAGACGTATAGCAATTTTTGTGCCTGGTGCGGCACCAAGTGGGAAAGGGTGGTGTCGAGGCTGAAGGCAGCAGGAAGGCCTGCAGCTCCCAGGTCTGTGGGGCTACGCAAGAGGTTCCCTAAGAGCTTTAGAACAAGGCCTAGTTTTCCCTGCTGGCTCCTTGTGCGGGGGACCCATCTCCAGCCGTATGGCCATTATTGCTCTTGGCGCGGCGCCAAGTGGGAAAGGGTGATGTCGAGGCTAAAGGCAGCAGGAAAGCCTGCAGCCCCCAGGTCTGTGGGGCTACGCAAGCAGTTCCCTAAGAGCTTTAGAACAAGGCATAATTTTCCCTGCTGGCTCCTTGGGCGGGGGACCCATCTCCAGCCGTATGGCCATTTTTGGGCCTGGAGCGACACCTAGTGGGAAAGCGTAGTATTGAGGCTGAAGGCAGCAGGAAAGCCTGCAGCCCCCAGGTCTGTGGGTGCTACGCAAGCGGTTCCCAAAGAGCTTTAGAACAAGGCATAGTTTTCCCTTCTGGGTCTTTGGGCGGGGGACCCATCTCCATCTGTATGGCCATTTTAGTGCCTGGCGTGGCGCCAAGTGGAAAGGGTGATGTCGAGGCTGAAGGCAGCAGGAAAGCCCGCAGCCCCCAGGTCTGTGAAGCTACGCAAGCGGTTCCCAAAGAGCTTTAGAACAAGGCATACTTTTCCCTGCTGGCTCTTTGGGCTGGGGACCCATCTCCAGCCGTATGGCTGTTTTTGTGCCTGGTGTGGCACCAAGTGGGAAAGGGTGGTGTCGAGGCTGAAGGCAGCAAAAAACCTGCAGCCCCCAGGTCTTTGGGGCTACGCAAGCGGTTCCCAAAGAGTTTTAGATCAAGGCCTAGTTTTCCCTGCTGGCTCCTTGGGCGGGCGACCCACCTCCAGCTGTATGGCCATTTTTGTGCCTGGTGCGGGGCCAAGAGGGAAAGGGTGGTGTCGAGGCTGAAGGCAGCAGGAAGGCCCGCAGCCCCCAGGTCTGTGGGGCTACGCAAGAGGTTCCCAAATAGCTTTAGAACAAGGCATAGTTTTCCCTGCTGGCTCCTTGGGCGGGGGACCCATCTCCAGCCGTATGGCTGTTTTTGTGCCTGGAGCGACACCTAGTGGGAAAGTGTAATATTGAGGTTGAAGGCAGCAGGAAAGCCTGCAGCCCCCAGGTTTGTGGGTGGTACGCAAGCGGTTCCCAAAGAGCTTTAGAACAAGGCATAGTTTTCCCTTCTGGCTCTTTGGGCGGGGGACCCATCTCCAGCCGTATGGCTGTTTTTGTGCCTGGCGTGGCACCAAGTGGGAAAGGGTGGTTTCGAGGCTGAAGGCAGCAGAAAAGCCTGCAGCCCCCAGGTCTGTGGGGCTACGCAAGCGGTTCCCTAAGAGCTTTAGAACAAGGCCTAGTTTTCCCTGCTGGCTCCTTGGGCGGGAGACCCATCTCCAGCCGTATGGCTGTTTTTGTGCCTGGCGTGGCACCAAGTGGGAAAGGGTGGTGTCGAGGCTGAAGGCAGCAGGAAAGCCCGCAGCCCCCAGGTCTGTGGGGCTACGCAAGCGGTTCCCTAAGAGCTTTAGAACAAGGCATAGTTTTCCCTGCTGGCTCTTTGGGCGGGGGACCCATCTCCAGCCGTATGGCTGTTTTTGTGCCTGGCGTGGCACCAAGTGGGAAAGGGTGGTGTCGAGGCTGAAGGCAGCAGGAAAGCCCGCAGCCCCCAGGTCTGTGGGGTTATGCAAGCGGTTCCCAAAGAGCTTTAGAACAAGGCCTAGTTTTCCCTGTTGGCTCCTTGGGCGGGGGACCCATCTCCAGCCGTATAGCCATTTTTGTGCCTGGCGCGAAGCCAAGTGGGAAAGAGTGGTGTGGAGGCTGAAGGCAGCAGGAAAGCCCGCAGCCCCCAGGTCTGTGGGGCTACGCAAGCGGTTCCTAAAGAGCTTTAGAAGAAGGCATAGTTTTCCCTGCTGGCTCCTTGTGCTGGCGACCCATCTCCAGCCATATGGCCATTTTTGTGCCTGGCGCGACGCCAAGTGGGAAAGGGTGATGTCGAGGCTGAAGGCAGCAGGAAAGCCCGCAGCCCCCAGGTCTTTGGGGCTACGCAAGAGGTTCCCTAAGAGCTTTAGAACAAGGCATAGTTTTCCCTGCTGGCTCCTTGGGTGGGGGACCCATCTCCAGCCGTATGGCCATTTTTGCTCCTGGCGCGGCGCCAAGTGGGAAAGGGTGGTGTCGAGGCTGAAGGCAGCAGGAAAGCCCGCAGCCCCCAGGTCTGTGGGGCTACGCAAGCGGTTACCAAAGAGCTTTAAAACAAGGCATATTTTTCCCTGCTGGCTCCTTGGGCGGGGGACCCATCTCCAGCCGTATAGCCATTTTTGTGCCTGGCGTAGCGCCAAGTGGGAAAGGGTGGTTTTGAGGCTGAAGGCAGCAGGAAAGCCTGCAGCCCCCAGGTCTGTGGGGCTACGCAAGCGGTTCCCAAAGAGCTTTAGAAGAAGGCATAGTTTTCCCTGCTGGCTCTTAGGGCGGGGGACCCATCTCCAGCCGTATGGCTGTTTTTGTGCCTGGCGTGGCACCAAGTGGGAAAGGGTGGTGTCGAGGCTGAAGGCAGCAGGAAAGCCCGCAGCACCCAGGTCTGTGGGGTTACGCAAGCGGTTCCCAAAGAGCTTTAGAACAAGGCATAGTTTTCCCTGCTGGCTCCTTGGGTGGGGGAACCATCTCCAGCCATATAGCCATTTTTGTGCCTGGCGCGGCGCCAAGTGGAAAGGGTGGTGTCTTGGCTGAAGGCAGCAGAAATACCTGTAGACCCCAGGTCTTTGGGGCTACGCAAGCGGTTCCCAAAGAGCTTTAGAACAAGGCCTAGTTTTCCCTGTTGGCTCCTTGGGCGGGGGACCCATCTCCAGCCGTATAGCCATTTTTGTGCCTGGCGCGACGCCAAGTCGGAAAGAGTGGTGTGGAGGCAGAAGGCAGCAGGAAAGCCCGCAGCCCCCAGGTCTGTGGGGCTACGCAAGCGGATCCCAAAGAGCTTTAGAACAAGACATAGTTTTCCCTGCTGGCCCCTTGGGCGTGGGACCCATCTCCAGCCGTATGGCTGTTTTTGTGCCTGGCGTGGCACCAAGTGGGAAAGGGTGGTGTCGAGGCTGAAGGCAGCAGGAAAGCCCGCAGCCCCCAGGTCTGTGGGGCTACGCAAGTGGTTCCCAAAGAGCTTTAGAAGAAGGCATAGTTTTCCCTGCTGGCTCCTTGGGCGTGGGACCCATCTCCAGCCGTATAGCCATTTTTGTGCCTGGCGTTGCACCAAGTGGGAAAGGGTGGTTTCGAGGCTAAAGGCAGCAGGAAAGCCCGCAGCCCCCAGGTCTGTGGGGCTACGCAAGCGGTTCCCAAAGAGCTTTAGAACAAGGCCTATTTTTGCCTGCTGGGTCTTTGGGAGGGGGAACCATCTCCAGCTGTATGGCCATTTTTGTGCCTGGCGCGGCTCTAAGTGGGAAAGGGTGGTGTCGGGGCTGAAGGCAGCAGAAAAACCTGCAGCCCCCAGGTCTTTGGGGCTACGCAAGCGGTTCCCAAAGAGTTTTAGATCAAGGCCTAGTTTTCCCTGCTGGCTCCTTGGGCGGGCGACCCACCTCCAGCTGTATGGCCATTTTTGTGCCTGGTGCGGGGCCAAGAGGGAAAGGGTGGTGTCGAGGCTGAAGGCAGCAGGAAGGCCCGCAGCCCCCAGGTCTGTGGGGCTACGCAAGAGGTTCCAAAATAGCTTTAGAACAAGGCATAGTTTTCCCTGCTGGCTCCTTGGGCGGGGGACCCATCTCCAGCCGTATGGCTGTTTTTGTGCCTGGAGCGACACCTAGTGGGAAAGTGTAATATTGAGGTTGAAGGCAGCAGGAAAGCCTGCAGCCCCCAGGTTTGTGGGTGCTACGCAAGCGGTTCCCAAAGAGCTTTAGAACAAGGCATAGTTTTCCCTGCTGGCTCTTTGGGCGGGGGACCCATCTCCAGCCGTATGGCTGTTTTTGTGCCTGGCGTGGCACCAAGTGGGAAAGGGTGGTTTCGAGGCTGAAGGCAGCAGAAAAGCCTGCAGCCCCCAGGTCTGTGGGGCTACGCAAGCGGTTCCCTAAGAGCTTTAGAACAAGGCCTAGTTTTCCCTGCTGGCTCCTTGGGCGGGCGACCCATCTCCAGCCGTATAGCCATTTCTGTGCCTGGCGCGGCGCCAAGTGGAAAGGGCGGTTTTGAGGCTGAACGCAGCAGAAAAGCCTGCAGCCCCCAGGTCTTTGGGGCTACGCAAGCGATTCTCAAATAGCTTTAGAACAAGGCCTAGTTTTCCCTGCTGGCTCCTTGTGCGGGGGACCCATCTCCAGCCACATGGCCATTTTTGTGCCTGGCGTGACACCATGTGGGAAAGGGTGGTGTGGAGGCTGAAGGCAGCAGGAAAGCCCGCAGCCCCCAGGTCTGTGGGGCTACGCAAGCGGTTCCCAAAGATCTTTAGAACAAGGCCTAGTTTTCCCTGCTGGCTCCTTGGGCGGGGGACCCATCTCCAGCCGTATGGCTGTTTTTGTGCCTGGCGTGGCACCAAGTGGGAAAGGGTGGTTTTGAGGCTGAAGGCAGCAGGAAAGCCCGCAGCCCCCAGGTCTGTGGGGCTACGCAAGCAGTTCCCAAAGAGCTTTAGAACAAGGCATAGTTTTCCCTGCTGGCTCCTTGGGCGGGGGGCCCATCTCCAGCTGTATAGCCATTTTTGTGCCTGGCGCTATGCCAAGTGGGAAAGGGTGGTGTGGAGGCTGAAGGCAGCAGGAAAGCCCGCAGCCCCCAGGTCTGTGGGGCTACACAAGCGGTTCCCAAAGAGCTTTAGAACAAGGCATAGTTATCCCTGAAGGTTCCTTGGGCGGTGGACCCATCTCCAGCCGTATGGCCATTTTTGGGCCTGGAGCGACACCTAGTGGGAAAGCGTAGCATTGAGGCTGAAGGCAGCAGGAAAGCCTGCAGCCCCCAGGTCTGTGGGTGCTACGCAAGCGGTTCCCAAAGAGCTTTAGAACAAGGCATAGTTTTCCCTGCTGGGTCTTTGGGCGGGGGACCCATCTCCAGCCGTATGGCCATTTTTGTGCCTGGCGCGGCGCCAAGTGGAAAGGGCGGTTTTGAGGCTGAAGGCAGCAGAAAAGCCTGCAGCCCCCAGGTCTTTGGGGCTACGCAAGCGATTCCCAAATAGCTTTAGAACAAGGCCTAGTTTTCCCTGCTGGCTCCTTGGGCGGGGGAAACATCTCCAGCCATATGGCCATTTTTGTGCCTGGCGCGGCACCAAGTGGGAAAGGGTTGTGTCGAGGCTGAAGGCAGCAGGAAAGCCCGCAGCGCCCAGGTCTGTGGGGCTACGCAAGCGGTTCCCTAAGAGCTTTAGAACAGGGCCTAGTTTTCCCTGTTGGCTCCTTGGGCGGGGGACCCATCTCCAGCCGTATAGCCATTTTTGTGCCTGGCGCGACACCAAGTGGGAAAGGGTGTTGTCGAGGCTGAAGGCAGCAGAAAAGCCCGCAGCCCCCAGGTCTGTGGGGCTACGCAAGCGGTTCCCAAAGAGCTTTAGAACAAGACATAGTTTTCCCTGCTGGGTCTTTGGGCGGGGGACCCATCCCCAGCCGTATGGCTGTTTTTGTGCCTGGCGCGGCGCCAAGTGGAAAGGGCGGTTTTGAGGCTGAACGCAGCAGAAAAGCCTGCAGCCCCCAGGTCTTTGGGGCTACGCAAGCGATTCCCAAAGAGCTTTAGAACAAGGCCTAGTTTTCCCTGCTGGGTCTTTGGGCGGGGGACCCATCTCCAGCTGTATAGCCATTTTTGTGCCTGGCGCTACGCCAAGTGGGAAAGGGTGGTGTGGAGGCTGAAGGCAGCAGGAAAGCCCGCAGCCCCCAGGTCTGTGGGGCTACGCAAGCGGTTCCCAAAGAGCTTTAGAACAAGGCATAGTTATCCCTGAAGGTTCCTTGGGCGGGGGACCCATCTCCAGCCGTATGGCCATTTTTGGGCCTTGAGCGACACCTAGTGGGAAAGCGTAGTATTGACGTTGAAGGCAGCAGGAAAGCCTGCAGCCCCCAGGTCTGTGGGTGCTACGCAAGCGGTTCCCAAAGAGCTTTAGAACACGGCATAATTTTCCCTGCTGGCTCCTTGGGCGGGGGAACCATCTCCAGCCATATGGCCATTTTTGTGCTTGGCGCGGCACCAAGTGGGAAAGGGTTGTGTCGAGGCTGAAGGCAGCAGGAAAGCCCGCAGCGCCCAGGTCTGTGGGGCTACGCAAGCGGTTCCCAAAGAGCTTTAGAACAAGGCTTAGTTTTCCCTGCTGGCTCCTTGTGCGGGGGACCCATCTCCAGCTGTATGGCCATTTTTGCTCCTGGCGCGGCGCCAAGTGGGAAAGGGTGATGTCGAGGCTGAAGGCAGCAGGAAAGCCCGCAGCCCCCAGGTCTGTGGGGCTACGCAAGCGGTTCCCCAAGAGCTGTAGAACAAGGCATAATTTTCCCTGCTGGTTCCTTGGGCGGGGGACACATCTCCAGCCGTATGGCCATTTTTGGGCCTGGAGCGACACCTAGTGGGAAAGCGTAGTATTGAGGATGAAGGCAGCAGGAAAGCCTGCAGCCCCGTGGTCTGTGGGTGCAACGCATGCGGTTCCCAAAGAGCTTTAAAACAAGGCCTAGTTTTCCCTTCAGGGTCTTTGGGCGGGGGACCCATCTCCAGCTGTATGGCCATTTTAGTGCCTGGCGTGGCGCCAAGTGGAAAGGGCGGTTTTGAGGCTGAAGGCAGCAGAAAAGCCTGCAGCCCCCAGGTCTGTGGGGCTACGCAAGCGGTTCCCAAAGAGCTTTAGAACAAGGCATAGTTTTCCCTGCTGGCTCCTTGGGCGGGGGACCCATCTCCAGCCGTATGGCCATTTCTGGGCCTGGAGCGACACCTAGTGGGAAAGCGTAGTATTGAGGCTGAAGGCAGCAGGAAAGCCTGCAGCCCCCAGGTCTGTGGGTGCTACGCAAGCGGTTCCCAAAGAGCTTTAGAACAAGGCCTAGTTTTCCCTTCTGGGTCTTTGGGCGGGGGACACATCTCCAGCCGTATGGCCATTTTTGTGCCTGGTGCGGCGCCAAGGGGAAAGGGTGGTGTGGAGGCTGAAGGCAGCAGAAAAGCCTGCAGCCCCCAGGTCTGTGGGGCTACGCAAGCGGTTCCCTAAGAGCTTTAGAACAAGGCCTAGTTTTCCCTGCTGGCTCCTTGGGCGGGAGACCCATCTCCAGCCGTATAGCCATTTTTGTGCCTGGCGCGGCGCCAAGTGGAAAGGGCGGTTTTGAGGCTGAACGCAGCAGAAAAGCCTGCAGCCCCCAGGTCTTTGGGGCTACGCAAGCGATTCCCAAATAGCTTTAGAACAAGGCCTAGTTTTCCCTGCTGGCTCCTTGTGCGGGCGACCCATCTCGAGCCACATGGCAATTTTTGTGCCTGGCGCGGCGCCAAGTGGGAAAGAGTGGTGTGGAGGCAGAAGGCAGCAGGAAAGCCCGCAGCCCCCAGGTCTGTGGGGCTACGCAAGCGGATCCCAAAGAGCTTTAGAACAAGACATAGTTTTCCCTGCTGGCCCCTTGGGCGTGGGACCCATCTCCAGCCGTATGGCTGTTTTTGTGCCTGGCGTGGCACCAAGTGGGAAAGGGTGGTGTCGAGGCTGAAGGCAGCAGGAAAGCCTGCAGCCCCCAGGTCTGTGGGGCTACGCAAGTGGTTCCCAAAGAGCTTTAGAAGAAGGCATAGTTTTCCCTGCTGGCTCCTTGGGCGGGGGACCCATCTCCAGCCGTATAGCCATTTTTGTGCCTGGCGTTGCACCAAGTGGGAAAGGGTGGTTTCGAGGCTGAAGGCAGCAGGAAAGCCCGCAGCACCCAGGTCTGTGGGGCTACGCAAGCGGTTCCCAAAGAGCTTTAGAACAAGGCATAGTTTTCCCTGCTGGCTCTTTGGGCGGGGGACCCATCTCCAGCCGTATGGCTGTTTTTGTGCCTGGCGTGGTACCAAGTGGGAAAGGGTGGTGTGGAGGCTGAAGGCAGCAGGAAAGCCCGCAGCCCCCAGGTCTGTGGGGCTACGCAAGCGTTTCCCCAAGAGCTGTAGAACAAGGCATAGTTTTCCCTGCTGGTTCCTTGGGCGGGGGACCCATCTCCAGCCGTATGGCCATTTTTGGGCCTGGAGCGACACCTAGTGGGAAAGCGTAGTATTGACGTTGAAGGCAGCAGGAAAGCCTGCAGCCCCCAGGTCTGTGGGTGCTACGCAAGCGGTTCCCAAAGAGCTTTAGAACAAGGCATAGTTTTCCATTCAGGGTCTTTGGGCGGGGGACCCATCTCCAGCCGTATGGCCATTTTTGTGCCTGGCGCGGCGCCAAGTGGAAAGGGCGGTTTTGAGGCTGAAGGCAGCAGAAAAGCCCGCAGCCCCCAGGTCTGTGGGGCTACGCAAGCGGTTCCCAAAGAGCTTTAGAACAAGGCCTATTTTTGCCTGCTGGGTCTTTGGGAGGGGGAACCATCTCCAGCTGTATGGCCATTTTTGTGCCTGGCGCGGCTCTAAGTGGGAAAGGGTGGTGTCGGGGCTGAAGGCAGCAGAAAAACCTGCAGCCCCCAGGTCTTTGGGGCTACGCAAGCGGTTCCCAAAGAGCTTTAGATCAAGGCCTAGTTTTTCCTGCTGGCTCCTTGGGCGGGGGACCATTCTCCAGACGTATAGCAATTTTTGTGCCTGGTGCGGCACCAAGTGGGAAAGGGTGGTGTCGAGGCTGAAGGCAGCAGGAAGGCCTGCAGCTCCCAGGTCTGTGGGGCTACGCAAGAGGTTCCCTAAGAGCTTTAGAACAAGGCCTAGTTTTCCCTGCTTGCTCCTTGTGCGGGGGACCCATCTCCAGCCGTATGGCCATTATTGCTCTTGGCGCGGCGCCAAGTGGGAAAGGGTGATGTCGAGGCTAAAGGCAGCAGGAAAGCCTGCAGCCCCCAGGTCTGTGGGGCTACGCAAGCAGTTCCCTAAGAGCTTTAGAACAAGGCATAATTTTCCCTGCTGGCTCCTTGGGCGGGGGACCCATCTCCAGCCGTATGGCCATTTTTGGGCCTGGAGCGACACCTAGTGGGAAAGCGTAGTATTGAGGCTGAAGGCAGCAGGAAAGCCTGCAGCCCCCAGGTCTGTGGGTGCTACGCAAGCGGTTCCCAAAGAGCTTTAGAACAAGGCATAGTTTTCCCTTCTGGGTCTTTGGGCGGGGGACCCATCTCCATCTGTATGGCCATTTTAGTGCCTGGCGTGGCGCCAAGTGGAAAGGGTGATGTCGAGGCTGAAGGCAGCAGGAAAGCCCGCAGCCCCCAGGTCTGTGAAGCTACGCAAGCGGTTCCCAAAGAGCTTTAGAACAAGGCATACTTTTCCCTGCTGGCTCTTTGGGCTGGGGACCCATCTCCAGCCGTATGGCTGTTTTTGTGCCTGGTGTGGCACCAAGTGGGAAAGGGTGGTGTCGAGGCTGAAGGCAGCAAAAAACCTGCAGCCCCCAGGTCTTTGGGGCTACGCAAGCGGTTCCCAAAGAGTTTTAGATCAAGGCCTAGTTTTCCCTGCTGGCTCCTTGGGCGGGCGACCCACCTCCAGCTGTATGGCCATTTTTGTGCCTGGTGCGGGGCCAAGAGGGAAAGGGTGGTGTCGAGGCTGAAGGCAGCAGGAAGGCCCGCAGCCCCCAGGTCTGTGGGGCTACGCAAGAGGTTCCCAAATAGCTTTAGAACAAGGCATAGTTTTCCCTGCTGGCTCCTTGGGCGGGGGACCCATCTCCAGCCGTATGGCTGTTTTTGTGCCTGGAGCGACACCTAGTGGGAAAGTGTAATATTGAGGTTGAAGGCAGCAGGAAAGCCTGCAGCCCCCAGGTTTGTGGGTGGTACGCAAGCGGTTCCCAAAGAGCTTTAGAACAAGGCATAGTTTTCCCTTCTGGCTCTTTGGGCGGGGGACCCATCTCCAGCCGTATGGCTGTTTTTGTGCCTGGCGTGGCACCAAGTGGGAAAGGGTGGTTTCGAGGCTGAAGGCAGCAGAAAAGCCTGCAGCCCCCAGGTCTGTGGGGCTACGCAAGCGGTTCCCTAAGAGCTTTAGAACAAGGCCTAGTTTTCCCTGCTGGCTCCTTGGGCGGGAGACCCATCTCCAGCCGTATGGCTGTTTTTGTGCCTGGCGTGGCACCAAGTGGGAAAGGGTGGTGTCGAGGCTGAAGGCAGCAGGAAAGCCCGCAGCCCCCAGGTCTGTGGGGCTACGCAAGCGGTTCCCTAAGAGCTTTAGAACAAGGCATAGTTTTCCCTGCTGGCTCTTTGGGCGGGGGACCCATCTCCAGCCGTATGGCTGTTTTTGTGCCTGGCGTGGCACCAAGTGGGAAAGGGTGGTGTCGAGGCTGAAGGCAGCAGGAAAGCCCGCAGCCCCCAGGTCTGTGGGGTTATGCAAGCGGTTCCCAAAGAGCTTTAGAACAAGGCCTAGTTTTCCCTGTTGGCTCCTTGGGCGGGGGACCCATCTCCAGCCGTATAGCCATTTTTGTGCCTGGCGCGAAGCCAAGTGGGAAAGAGTGGTGTGGAGGCTGAAGGCAGCAGGAAAGCCCGCAGCCCCCAGGTCTGTGGGGCTACGCAAGCGGTTCCTAAAGAGCTTTAGAAGAAGGCATAGTTTTCCCTGCTGGCTCCTTGTGCTGGCGACCCATCTCCAGCCATATGGCCATTTTTGTGCCTGGCGCGACGCCAAGTGGGAAAGGGTGATGTCGAGGCTGAAGGCAGCAGGAAAGCCCGCAGCCCCCAGGTCTTTGGGGCTACGCAAGAGGTTCCCTAAGAGCTTTAGAACAAGGCATAGTTTTCCCTGCTGGCTCCTTGGGTGGGGGACCCATCTCCAGCCGTATGGCCATTTTTGCTCCTGGCGCGGCGCCAAGTGGGAAAGGGTGGTGTCGAGGCTGAAGGCAGCAGGAAAGCCCGCAGCCCCCAGGTCTGTGGGGCTACGCAAGCGGTTACCAAAGAGCTTTAAAACAAGGCATATTTTTCCCTGCTGGCTCCTTGGGCGGGGGACCCATCTCCAGCCGTATAGCCATTTTTGTGCCTGGCGTAGCGCCAAGTGGGAAAGGGTGGTTTTGAGGCTGAAGGCAGCAGGAAAGCCTGCAGCCCCCAGGTCTGTGGGGCTACGCAAGCGGTTCCCAAAGAGCTTTAGAAGAAGGCATAGTTTTCCCTGCTGGCTCTTAGGGCGGGGGACCCATCTCCAGCCGTATGGCTGTTTTTGTGCCTGGCGTGGCACCAAGTGGGAAAGGGTGGTGTCGAGGCTGAAGGCAGCAGGAAAGCCCGCAGCACCCAGGTCTGTGGGGTTACGCAAGCGGTTCCCAAAGAGCTTTAGAACAAGGCATAGTTTTCCCTGCTGGCTCCTTGGGTGGGGGAACCATCTCCAGCCATATAGCCATTTTTGTGCCTGGCGCGGCGCCAAGTGGAAAGGGTGGTGTCTTGGCTGAAGGCAGCAGAAATACCTGTAGACCCCAGGTCTTTGGGGCTACGCAAGCGGTTCCCAAAGAGCTTTAGAACAAGGCCTAGTTTTCCCTGTTGGCTCCTTGGGCGGGGGACCCATCTCCAGCCGTATAGCCATTTTTGTGCCTGGCGCGACGCCAAGTCGGAAAGAGTGGTGTGGAGGCAGAAGGCAGCAGGAAAGCCCGCAGCCCCCAGGTCTGTGGGGCTACGCAAGCGGATCCCAAAGAGCTTTAGAACAAGACATAGTTTTCCCTGCTGGCCCCTTGGGCGTGGGACCCATCTCCAGCCGTATGGCTGTTTTTGTGCCTGGCGTGGCACCAAGTGGGAAAGGGTGGTGTCGAGGCTGAAGGCAGCAGGAAAGCCCGCAGCCCCCAGGTCTGTGGGGCTACGCAAGTGGTTCCCAAAGAGCTTTAGAAGAAGGCATAGTTTTCCCTGCTGGCTCCTTGGGCGTGGGACCCATCTCCAGCCGTATAGCCATTTTTGTGCCTGGCGTTGCACCAAGTGGGAAAGGGTGGTTTCGAGGCTAAAGGCAGCAGGAAAGCCCGCAGCCCCCAGGTCTGTGGGGCTACGCAAGCGGTTCCCAAAGAGCTTTAGAACAAGGCCTATTTTTGCCTGCTGGGTCTTTGGGAGGGGGAACCATCTCCAGCTGTATGGCCATTTTTGTGCCTGGCGCGGCTCTAAGTGGGAAAGGGTGGTGTCGGGGCTGAAGGCAGCAGAAAAACCTGCAGCCCCCAGGTCTTTGGGGCTACGCAAGCGGTTCCCAAAGAGTTTTAGATCAAGGCCTAGTTTTCCCTGCTGGCTCCTTGGGCGGGCGACCCACCTCCAGCTGTATGGCCATTTTTGTGCCTGGTGCGGGGCCAAGAGGGAAAGGGTGGTGTCGAGGCTGAAGGCAGCAGGAAGGCCCGCAGCCCCCAGGTCTGTGGGGCTACGCAAGAGGTTCCAAAATAGCTTTAGAACAAGGCATAGTTTTCCCTGCTGGCTCCTTGGGCGGGGGACCCATCTCCAGCCGTATGGCTGTTTTTGTGCCTGGAGCGACACCTAGTGGGAAAGTGTAATATTGAGGTTGAAGGCAGCAGGAAAGCCTGCAGCCCCCAGGTTTGTAGGTGCTACGCAAGCGGTTCCCAAAGAGCTTTAGAACAAGGCATAGTTTTCCCTGCTGGCTCTTTGGGCGGGGGACCCATCTCCAGCCGTATGGCTGTTTTTGTGCCTGGCGTGGCACCAAGTGGGAAAGGGTGGTTTCGAGGCTGAAGGCAGCAGAAAAGCCTGCAGCCCCCAGGTCTGTGGGGCTACGCAAGCGGTTCCCTAAGAGCTTTAGAACAAGGCCTAGTTTTCCCTGCTGGCTCCTTGGGCGGGCGACCCATCTCCAGCCGTATAGCCATTTCTGTGCCTGGCGCGGCGCCAAGTGGAAAGGGCGGTTTTGAGGCTGAACGCAGCAGAAAAGCCTGCAGCCCCCAGGTCTTTGGGGCTACGCAAGCGATTCTCAAATAGCTTTAGAACAAGGCCTAGTTTTCCCTGCTGGCTCCTTGTGCGGGGGACCCATCTCCAGCCACATGGCCATTTTTGTGCCTGGCGTGACACCATGTGGGAAAGGGTGGTGTGGAGGCTGAAGGCAGCAGGAAAGCCCGCAGCCCCCAGGTCTGTGGGGCTACGCAAGCGGTTCCCAAAGATCTTTAGAACAAGGCCTAGTTTTCCCTGCTGGCTCCTTGGGCGGGGGACCCATCTCCAGCCGTATGGCTGTTTTTGTGCCTGGCGTGGCACCAAGTGGGAAAGGGTGGTTTTGAGGCTGAAGGCAGCAGGAAAGCCCGCAGCCCCCAGGTCTGTGGGGCTACGCAAGCAGTTCCCAAAGAGCTTTAGAACAAGGCATAGTTTTCCCTGCTGGCTCCTTGGGCGGGGGGCCCATCTCCAGCTGTATAGCCATTTTTGTGCCTGGCGCTATGCCAAGTGGGAAAGGGTGGTGTGGAGGCTGAAGGCAGCAGGAAAGCCCGCAGCCCCCAGGTCTGTGGGGCTACACAAGCGGTTCCCAAAGAGCTTTAGAACAAGGCATAGTTATCCCTGAAGGTTCCTTGGGCGGTGGACCCATCTCCAGCCGTATGGCCATTTTTGGGCCTGGAGCGACACCTAGTGGGAAAGCGTAGCATTGAGGCTGAAGGCAGCAGGAAAGCCTGCAGCCCCCAGGTCTGTGGGTGCTACGCAAGCGGTTCCCAAAGAGCTTTAGAACAAGGCATAGTTTTCCCTGCTGGGTCTTTGGGCGGGGGACCCATCTCCAGCCGTATGGCCATTTTTGTGCCTGGCGCGGCGCCAAGTGGAAAGGGCGGTTTTGAGGCTGAAGGCAGCAGAAAAGCCTGCAGCCCCCAGGTCTTTGGGGCTATGCAAGCGATTCCCAAATAGCTTTAGAACAAGGCCTAGTTTTCCCTGCTGGCTCCTTGGGCGGGGGAACCATCTCCAGCCATATGGCCATTTTTGTGCCTGGCGCGGCACCAAGTGGGAAAGGGTTGTGTCGAGGCTGAAGGCAGCAGGAAAGCCCGCAGCGCCCAGGTCTGTGGGGCTACGCAAGCGGTTCCCTAAGAGCTTTAGAACAGGGCCTAGTTTTCCCTGTTGGCTCCTTGGGCGGGGGACCCATCTCCAGCCGTATAGCCATTTTTGTGCCTGGCGCGACACCAAGTGGGAAAGGGTGTTGTCGAGGCTGAAGGCAGCAGAAAAGCCCGCAGCCCCCAGGTCTGTGGGGCTACGCAAGCGGTTCCCAAAGAGCTTTAGAACAAGACATAGTTTTCCCTGCTGGGTCTTTGGGCGGGGGACCCATCCCCAGCCGTATGGCTGTTTTTGTGCCTGGCGCGGCGCCAAGTGGAAAGGGCGGTTTTGAGGCTGAACGCAGCAGAAAAGCCTGCAGCCCCCAGGTCTTTGGGGCTACGCAAGCGATTCCCAAAGAGCTTTAGAACAAGGCCTAGTTTTCCCTGCTGGGTCTTTGGGCGGGGGACCCATCTCCAGCTGTATAGCCATTTTTGTGCCTGGCGCTACGCCAAGTGGGAAAGGGTGGTGTGGAGGCTGAAGGCAGCAGGAAAGCCCGCAGCCCCCAGGTCTGTGGGGCTACGCAAGCGGTTCCCAAAGAGCTTTAGAACAAGGCATAGTTATCCCTGAAGGTTCCTTGGGCGGGGGACCCATCTCCAGCCGTATGGCCATTTTTGGGCCTTGAGCGACACCTAGTGGGAAAGCGTAGTATTGACGTTGAAGGCAGCAGGAAAGCCTGCAGCCCCCAGGTCTGTGGGTGCTACGCAAGCGGTTCCCAAAGAGCTTTAGAACACGGCATAATTTTCCCTGCTGGCTCCTTGGGCGGGGGAACCATCTCCAGCCATATGGCCATTTTTGTGCTTGGCGCGGCACCAAGTGGGAAAGGGTTGTGTCGAGGCTGAAGGCAGCAGGAAAGCCCGCAGCGCCCAGGTCTGTGGGGCTACGCAAGCGGTTCCCAAAGAGCTTTAGAACAAGGCTTAGTTTTCCCTGCTGGCTCCTTGTGCGGGGGACCCATCTCCAGCTGTATGGCCATTTTTGCTCCTGGCGCGGCGCCAAGTGGGAAAGGGTGATGTCGAGGCTGAAGGCAGCAGGAAAGCCCGCAGCCCCCAGGTCTGTGGGGCTACGCAAGCGGTTCCCCAAGAGCTGTAGAACAAGGCATAATTTTCCCTGCTGGTTCCTTGGGCGGGGGACACATCTCCAGCCGTATGGCCATTTTTGGGCCTGGAGCGACACCTAGTGGGAAAGCGTAGTATTGAGGATGAAGGCAGCAGGAAAGCCTGCAGCCCCGTGGTCTGTGGGTGCAACGCATGCGGTTCCCAAAGAGCTTTAAAACAAGGCCTAGTTTTCCCTTCAGGGTCTTTGGGCGGGGGACCCATCTCCAGCTGTATGGCCATTTTAGTGCCTGGCGTGGCGCCAAGTGGAAAGGGCGGTTTTGAGGCTGAAGGCAGCAGAAAAGCCTGCAGCCCCCAGGTCTGTGGGGCTACGCAAGCGGTTCCCAAAGAGCTTTAGAACAAGGCATAGTTTTCCCTGCTGGCTCCTTGGGCGGGGGACCCATCTCCAGCCGTATGGCCATTTCTGGGCCTGGAGCGACACCTAGTGGGAAAGCGTAGTATTGAGGCTGAAGGCAGCAGGAAAGCCTGCAGCCCCCAGGTCTGTGGGTGCTACGCAAGCGGTTCCCAAAGAGCTTTAGAACAAGGCCTAGTTTTCCCTTCTGGGTCTTTGGGCGGGGGACACATCTCCAGCCGTATGGCCATTTTTGTGCCTGGTGCGGCGCCAAGGGGAAAGGGTGGTGTGGAGGCTGAAGGCAGCAGGAAAGCCCGCAGCCCCCAGGTCTCTGAGGCTACGCAAGAGGTTCCCTAAGAGCTTTAGAACAAGGCCTA